>NC_083570.1:101361962-101519462 GCF_027579695.1 Neoarius graeffei
CTCCTCTAGCCGCTTTATCCTTCTACAGGGTCGCAGGCAAGCTGGAGCCTATCCCAGCTGACTACGGGCGAAAGGCGGGGTACACCCTGGACAAGTCTCCAGGTCATCACAGGGCTGACACATAGACACAGACAACCATTCACACCTACGGTCAATTTAGAGTCACCAGTTAACCTAACCTGCATGTCTTTGGACTGTGGGGGAAACCGGAGCACCCGGAGGAAACCCACGCGGACACGGGGAGAACATGCAAACTCCACACAGAAAGGCCCTCGCCGGCCCCGGGGCTCGAACCCGGACCTTCTTGCTGTGAGGCGACAGCGCTAACCACTACACCACCGTGCCGCCCCATACTAAAATATACTAAATATATTTAACAGTTATTCCATGAAATCAAGTCGTACATGAGCTGATAGCCGACGAGGCGCGTAGCACCTCTGAGGAGTGTTGAGTGTAAATGCGGCACTTCTGTCTAAACTGGAACTAGGATGATATTTTACACTGGTTTCAAACTTGAACTGGGCCTCTGGACATTACTCTGTGTGTGTGTGCGTGTGTGCGTGTGTGCACGCATGTGCGCGTGTACTCAGTGTTGCTTTGGCACAGCTACAAACATCCTGTTGAGTGTGTGAGTTGGGGGTAGGGGACGGCTTATCCTGTGCCACACATCACACTTCCCAGACAGGTGATATCTCTCAGCATGATACATAGGACTGTTATAGACCAGAAACAGACTTACACACACACACACACACACACTGCTATGAAATGTTCCAGTGTATACAGCCAATTCTGATGTATTTCCAGTGAAGAGGGCCTGTGTAGGTGTGTGAGTCTTGTAGGAATCAGGGCTGATCTTACACTCTCTCTCACACACACACACACACACACACACACACACACACACACACACACACACACACACACGTTTGTCTCACTATCCTTGTGAGGACCTTCCATTGACATTATTATTGCAGTTAATTAATGCTGTGCTTGCACCTAACCTTAACCTCAGTAATAAAAAATCAACTTTTTGGCTAGTTTAGTTATTTATTTATTTATTTATTTATTTCAATTTTTGTTTAAAAAACAAACAAACACAACAGCAATTTCCTTGTGGGGACCATCCGAATGTCCCCACAAAGTTGAAATTGTCAGGTTTTACTTACCTTGTGGGGACATTTGGTCCTCAGTAGTATATAAAAACATGTGCATGCGCGCACACACACACGCACGCACGTGCTATTTCTAGCCACCTGTGGTGTGTTTTGGTTGTGAACACCATGGTGCATCTGTTGCATCACAGTTCTTTCACAGCTTTCTCTTCAGCCCAAACCTCTGCTAAACACTAAATGCTCACTGCTAAACGCAAGCTGTGTTTGGGCAAACCTCTACATTCTGGTGTTTTTTTTTTTATTTTTTATTTTGTTATCACGGTCACAAAGCAATAATGATAATGCTATCTACTCGCTAACAAGTTAACATCAGACCCTAGTGCCTAAGTAAACATAAACACAGCATTTTATCAGCTCACTTTGAACACTCCAAGGAAACCAGTGCCTTGGAGGTGCTGAGGGACATGAGCTCTAAGTAGAGAGAGGGAGAGAGAGAGAATTTGCTTCATGTGTTGATGTAGATCTGATCCTGGCAGCTCAATACAAGTCCCTGAGCAGCTTTGCCCTTTGCGGATTATGTTCTTGCCATTCCATTGTTATGTTGATATAGCATACTGATCAGTACTGGGTACTACCACATTTAAAGCTGCTATTAATAACCAAAAGCCTCTGGTGGACTGGAGACCCAGTCTGATTAGCCTTGTGCTTGTCCTCAAATAACACACTCAACAAAGCAATCAGCAACAATTACACACTTTCACTGGCACAAAGACCAGTAATTACACTACGTAACCTTTTTTGGTCCTAGGTACTAAGGTGGGGTTTACATTAGACCGTATCAGCGGATCATCAGATTAACATTTTTAAAAACGATTAGCGTGCACACAGCAACGCCAATACACGATTCGCGTGAACACAGCAACGCCAATATACGGATATGCTAATCACATGACTAATTCGGCACGTAAGTTGAAATGTGTCAGTGCGGCTCAGCGCTTCCTCCTCAGCGGCTGCGCTCCAAATCACTCCGCCCTGAACAGCGAGTGCCCTCTGGAGGGTGCGCACTCCGGCCCTGCGCAGCTCACAGAGCGCGCGAGTGAAGCGCACGAGCAGTGATTCGGGACTGAGCCGCTGTGCGCAAGTCACTTACCACTTGCAAGTGGAAGGATGGCAAGCCTAAAGAGCATCATAACTACACAATGGGCAGTATTTGCATCAGTATTTGCAGTATTTTCATACTTATATACTCTTTAATGAAAGGTGATACAAGGTGGAAGTCCGCGCCGTTTTTCAGCAGTCGCGTCACATGACCAACGCCAGCGAATCAGGAAGGTGGAGGTCACAGTGACGTTGTCCAATGACGACGCCAGCTAGAGCTCAGCACAGCGTATCCGCGTATTCTCAATGTTTACACAGCACCAGATCAGACACGATCTGGATTGAATACGTGGACCCTGGCAGATTCCTGTTTCCCGGCGTTTCCAGGCGTTTTAATGTAAACGGACAGTGCATCCGCGAAGAAAACGAGACAGATACGGTCTAATGTAAACTTGGCCTAAGTGTCATTTCCTAATTGCTTATGCCTCAGAGGTATAGAAAATGCCTATTAATAATCTCCTCAAACTTTGCTTTCATGACCAGGACACTGGTGTTTTAAGATTGACCAATTTTCCTTGAGGAAACGGGCAAATTTGCATCTTTTCATCACATAAAGTCAGAAAAAAACAGGTAAATTTTCAAAATACCATATGTGAACAAAAAGACAAACATTCACCTGGTTTCTCAATGAAAATGGGTAAATCTTAAAACACCAATGGCCTGGTCACAAAAAGTTTTGAGGAGGTTGCTCATTTTTGTGGCCATTTTCTCTCCTTTTGACTTACTACCGGAGTTGCTAATTTCATGACTTTGTCGCTAGATTTAATGACTTTCTGACTCTTCCCAGTGACTAAAAATCTAATCTAGGGCCTAGCAAGCTTATTTCTTAAATTTTGCACTGAAACTATTAGCTACTATGTTTGCTAATACATATTTTAATACTTTTTAAAAATATTCTGCAATATAGAAGATGGTACCACATACCAAGCTCGGCATGATGGCCACAAATTTATTTTCATGTCCTGAAGCCTCACACTTCAATTCATTTTGAGGGCTACAAGGTCCTGCTCTTGTCATGGGGTTTTGGGTATTTTGTCCTGTCCTTGCTTCTGCTCCCATCCTGACCCCTACAAGCTTCTGCTCCCATTGTGAGCTCCACAAGTTCCGACTCCCGTCCTAACACCCACAAGTTCCTGCTCTCATCAATACCCATGAACTCCTGCTTGCATCCTGAGCTCCACAAGCTCCCACCCTCATCCTCAGCTCTACAAGATCCTGCTCCCATCGACGACCACAAACTACTGCTCCTATCCTGAGCTTCACAAGTTCCTGCTCCCTTCCTGACACCCACAAACTTCTGCTCCCATTGACACCCACAAGCTCCTGCTCCCATCCTGAGCTCCACAAGCTCTTGCTCCTTTCCTGACACCCATATGCTTCTGCTCTAATCCTGATCTCCACAAGCTTCTGCTCACATCGACAACCACAAGTTCCTGCTCCCATCCTGAGCTCCACAAGCTCCTGCTCCTTTCCTGACACCCATAAGCTTCTGCTCTAATCCTAATCTCCACAAGCTTCTGCTCCCATCGACACCCACAAGCTCCTGCTCCTATCCTGAACTCCACAAGTTCCTGCTCCCTTCCTGATAGCCACAAGCTATTGCTCCCATCCTGACACCCACTAGCTCCTGGTCTCATCGTCATCTCCACAAGCTTCTGCTCCCATCCTGACCCCCACAAGCTTCTGCTCCCATCCTGACCCCCACAAGCTTCTGCTCCCATCCTGACCCCCACAAGCTTCTGCTCCCATCCTGACCCCCACAAGCTTCTGCTCCCATTCTGAAATCCACAAGTTCCTGCTCCATTCCTGACACCTACAAGTTCCTGCTCCCATTGACGCCCACAAGCTCCTGCTCTTATCCTGAGCTTCACAAGTTCCTCCTCCCCTCCTGGCCCCCACAAGCATCTGCTTCCACCCTGAGTTCCACAAGTTCCTGCTCCTTTCCTGACACCCACAAGCTCCTGCTCTCCTCACGAGTTCCACAAGCTTCTGTTCTCATCCTGACCCCCACAATCTTCTGTTCCCCTTCCCGACCCCCACAAGCTCCTCCTCCCATCAACACCCACTAACTCTTGCTCTCATTGTGATCTCCACAAGCTACCACTCCCATCCTGACACCTACAAGCTCATGGTCCCATCCTGAGACCCACAGTTTCCAACTCTCCTCCTGAGACCTATAAGCTCGAGCTCTGTTTCTGATCTCCACAACCTTCTGCTCCCATCTTGATACATCGCTTAAATTCATTGTTCCTTCTACCCACAAGCTCCTGCTTCCATCCTGGTTTCCATAAGTTGCTTTTTCTTCTTGATTGTCTGTTTAGTAAACATTTATTGACAGAATGCTACCTTTACATTTTACACTGTAAGTGAGTTTAGCATGGAGATGTTCAGGACATGGTCAATGTCTTTGTCAAGTTCTGTCAAAATGTCCTCTCCTTCCTGTAGGTGGCAATCACTGAACCCTAAAGGAGGAATAAGGACTTTTGGATTATTTATTTTTATTTTTAAATTGAACTTACTACTGCAATATGTATTTTTTTTTGCAAACTGTACCCCTTAACTGTTGGTTTGTTTGTTTAATTCCGCAGTTGATTGTGATAGATTTTTGGGTGAGAGTAATGAAAGGGTGAGCCACACTTTTGTACATAGAATTTAAGCCCCTCTTGCTCATATCGTTAAATATTTTAACTCTGCATTGAGGCGTGACCACCACCTAATTGTGTAATGTGTAAGAGCTTCACTGATCCACCTGCATTGTGTTTGAATATTAGAGAAGCACCCGGCTCACTGATGCCACTGTCTGATCCTGGAGGATTATATCTGGTGGTGGTGGTAGTGGTGGGTATGAGATTGTGCAATAGAGTGTAATTAATGTCAGGATGCAGACAGAGAGAGCCTGGTGGTTGTGGCATTTGTGATGCTGCTTTACATAATAATTAGACCCAGTGTTTTGGATCCTGTCACTGAGAAAAGGCGTGTGTGTGTGAATGCGAGTTGTGTGACTTGTATTTTTAGATTCAAGCATAATTATGAGGTTCATGTTGTTTTCTGATATCCTAAATGTCATTTGGCTGTTTAAAAGGCAAGAGTTGATTTGAATGTGTGTGTGTGTGTGTGTGTGTGAGAGAGAGAGAGAGAGAGAGAGAGAGAGAGAGAGAGAGAGAGAGACTGACTAATCTGAATGTTGAATATTTTAATTAATATAACAACATTAATCACAGGTTTAATCAAATAGGAGCTGATGCAAATTTTTAAAGTCAAATAACGATTTACATTTGAAGAGGCTGTGTTTTAGACTGAATAAAAAATGTGAGCAATGAGTTTCAGATCAGGCATTTTTTTTTTCTCATGGGGAGAAAATGTGAAAACCTCCTCTCCCTCTTACATATACTTTCTGAGTGAGAGCTTCATTACTTCACCCTGTCCAAAATCAATCATTCAGGTGGCCTTCTATTATTGTGTGTGTGTGTGTGTGTGTGTGTGGGAGGTTGGCATGGCTGTGAGGGGGAATCTTTAAGTGTAGTTAGATGTTTATGTCTCTACCAGGGAAGTTAAAGCTACAGCTGAACCTCAGTAGCTCTTGGCACATTTATTTTGCAGTTTGTGTCTAAAAGGCTGAGACGGTGTGTACCTGCTACATGCCATCTAGAAACACACATCTCACAGCTTGATGCTATTTGTGTGTGTGTGTGTGATAGAGTCACAGTGAAGAGGCTGTTGTTGACTACGGCAAGATCAGATCAGCATTACATGCAGACTTCGAGACTGAAGAAGTAGAGAGTAAGTACATCCATTCATTGGTATGTGTATATTATCTTTCATCCAGTAATATAGTGTATCATCCATCCATCCATCCATCCATCCATCCATCCAGCCAGCCAGCCAGCCAGCCAGCCAGCCAGCCAGGCACATAATCATTCATCCATCCACCTGTCTGTACTATATCCATCCATCCATCCATCCATCCATCCATCCATCCATCCATCCATCCATCCATCCATCCATCTAGTCATCCCTCCCTCCATCCATCTGTCTGTCCATCCATCCAGCCACATAATCATCCATCCATCTAGCCAGCCAGCCAGTCAGCCAGCCAGTCTGCCACATAATCATCCATCCATCCATCCATCCATCCATCCATCCATCCATCCATCCATCCATCCATCCATCCATCCATAAAGTCATCCCTCCATTCATCTGTCTGTCTGTCCGTCCATCTATCCAGCCACATAATCATCCATCCATCCATCTATCCATCCATCCATCCATCCATCCAACCAGCTAGTCGGCCAGCCTGCCACAATCATTCATCCATTCATCCATCTGTATAGCCATTATCCATCCATCCATCCATCCATCCATCCATCCATCCATCCATCCATCCATCCATCCATCTGCATGGTCATTCATCCCTCAAGTGTTTACCTATCTAGCTATCTATCCTTACATTCTCTCTCTCTCTCTCTCCCTCCCTCTATGGACACAGTGTTTTTGGTCATGTATTCAATACTTATATTTTTACTACCAAAAACCCGCTACACAAAAACTATCCATCTGTATGTTCGTATATACATTTATCCATCCATGAGTTATGAAGCCTTCAGCACCTCATGTAAAAACAAAAGAATTATCAGAAATGTATTATTGATGAAAAATACAAACTGTCAGATTATTTAGTTATTTGTTCATCGTGACATTTGCTCTGTGGAATTGTAGTCTCAGTTTTTTGTCAGACTCTGCCTGCCAAGGAAAATGAATGTATCACCTGCTGTGAATTTATCAGTGAGGATAAACACAAGCTCGCCTTCAGTCAGACCCCACAGTATGGCAAGATTGAACAAATAAATGAATATAAAAGAGCATTCAAGATGATTATATTGTAATGTTGAAGAATCTGAAGCATGGATGTAGAGGGATAGAGTATGTTAGAGATTTATCTCAAGTTGGTCTTCAGACAGAACTGAAAAAGGCAAGTAAATAAAACTGAGTCCTTGTAGTCTTACACCTGTACTGGTCTTTGGAAAAAGACCAGGTGATGTTTTTCCAGTGTTTGACTGTTTTGGTGACCATGCGCCAGTGTAGCTTCAGTTTCCTGTTTTTTTTTTTGCTGATGTTTGTTGTGAGATGCTTTTTCTGCTCACCACTGCTGTAAAGAGTGACTATTTGAGTTATTGTAGAATTTCTGTCCAACCAGTCTGGCCATTTATCTTTATCTTAATTTATCTTTGTTTAACAGAAAACAAGAAAAGCAAAACAGCATTTGCAAAAATTCTCCTCATGAAGTATGAAGGGATCATGCAAAGTTCTGTACTACTTTTACAACTCTGTTCTTAAATGGCGATCCTGAGTGTGTAGCAGGATCTGAATGTTCTTTCTGTTCAAAGACGAGGAAATCCATGTATTAGGATGTATGAAGGATTTATACCCTGTGCTAATAGTTCAAAATTAGCTCTAGTGAACAGAACTACTATCCCTAATATCAGTTTAGCCCAGCTGGCTGTCCTGTGATATTGATTTAGGTCAGGATGTCCTCAAACAGTACCACAGTTGTCCCAGGAACATCTCAATATGAGATTATATATTATGATGTTTCTTATGGTTTTACTGTTGGGGTCAGTGTATTTAAATTTACTAACCCCATTTCCAGAAAAGTTGGGATATATTCCAAAATGCAATAAAAACAAAAATCTGTGATTTGTTAATCCACATGAACCTTTATTTAACTGACAAAAGTACAAAGAAAAGCTTTTCAACAGTTTTACCAACCAACTTAGATGAAAGATACATCTCATAGATGAATAGATAGATGAAAGATTCATCTCATGGATGTGCTAGGATGCATCATCAGTGATGTAACCTGCAGTCATTGGGTGTTTCGAGTCTTTCACTGTCATACACCCTCTCCCAGGTGACCCAGCCAGGGTTGATCAGACCCCAGCTTGTGTCCCAGCAGCATTCGTCCAAGGATCCGCCCTCTTAATCCAAAGCCACCTTGTGGCTTTCTCTGTGGCTTCTGCTGCATTCTTCATGGCTTTCTTCTTTGCTTGCCCTGTGATGCCTAGCATTGTAAATACCCTGCAGAGTGACTGCCCTGCAAAGCCTTGGCAACCCACTTCCATTGGCTCACATCAGACTCGCCAGCCTTGCCTTTGGCATGTGTCCACAAGCTCCTGGTACTTGGCGCACTTTCTCTTGTTGGCCTCGTCCACAAGCTCTTCCCAGGGTACAGTTAATTCCAGCATGATCAGTTGCTTGGTGGATCTTGAGACAATGATCATGTCAGACTGCTGAAGCGATGGTACTATCTGGGCTGGGAACTTAAGCTGCTTGCCAAGGTCCACTTCCAAATATCAGTTACTGGCAGTGGTGAGGAGGCCAGCCTTTGGTCCTGAATGTGAACGCGGCTTCTCACTGGCTCTCACAAAGATGAGCCGCTTGGACTGGTGGTGGTCCTTGTTATTGTGGATGGCTGTGGCTACACTGTCCGCAATTGCCTTGAGGACCTGGTCATGATGCCAACGGTAGTGACCATCTCCCAGGGCTTTTGGGCAACTGCTGAGGAGATGTTCCAAGGAACCTCTTCTGGAGCTACTATCCCTAATATCACTTTAGCCCAGCTGGCTGTCCTGCGATATTGATTTGGGTCAGGATGTGCTCAAACAGTACCACAGTTGTCCCAGGAACATCTCAATATGAGATTATATTTTATGAGGTGGGCGGCACGGTGGTGTAGTGGTTAGCGCTGTTGCCTCACAGCAAGAAGGTCCGGGTTCGAGCCCTGTGGCCGGCGAGGGCCTTTCTGTGTGGAGTTTGCATGTTCTCCCCGTGTCCGCGTGGGTTTCCTCTGGGTGCTCCAGTTTCCCCCACAGTCCAAAGACATGCAGGTTAGGTTAACTGGTGACTCTAAATTGACCGTAGGTGTGAATGTGAGTGTGAATGGTTGTCTGTGTCTATGTGTCAGCCCTGTGATGACCTGGCGACTTGTCCAGGGTGTACCCCGCCTTTCGCCCGTTGTCAGCTGGGATAGGCTCCAGCTTCCCTGCGACCCTGTAGAAGGATAAAGCGGCTAGAGATAATGAGATGAGA
The DNA here is from genome assembly GCF_027579695.1 of Neoarius graeffei. NCBI lineage: Eukaryota > Metazoa > Chordata > Actinopteri > Siluriformes > Ariidae > Neoarius > Neoarius graeffei. Next base: position 101,371,322 of record NC_083570.1, read on the forward strand.
TGAGATCCTTTCATTTTAATAACACTTTTTAATTGTATGGGATCTGAGGATACTAATTGTTGCAGTTTTGCAATTGGAATTTTTACTTGATACAAGACTTCAGCTGCTCAACAGTCTGTGGTCGCCGTTATCTGATTCTCCTCTTCATGATGCACCATACATTCTCAATAGGAGACAGATCTGGACTGGCAGCAGGCCAGTCAAGCACACACACTCTGTCTACAAAGCCATGCTGTTGTAGGCCATGCAGAATGAGGCCTGGCACTGTTCTGCTCAAATAACCATGAACTTCCTGGGAAGAGATGTTGCCATCAAGGTGACATGTCTCTCTAAAATCCCAATATACACCACCACATCAATGGTATCTTCACACACATGCAACTAACCCATGCCGTGGGCACTGATGCCCCCATACTATCACAGATGCTGGTTTTTACATCTTTCTCTGATAACAAACTGGATGGCTGTGTTCACCTTTGGCACTGAGAATTTGATGTCCAGTTTTCCCAAAAACAAGCTGAAATGTGACTCATCTGACCAAAGCAGACATTTCCACTGTCTTTCGGTCCATCTGAGAGTTCAGGCCCAGAGAAATCAGCAGTGTTTTCTGACTAGAATTGATGAATGGCTTCCTCCTTGTGTAATACAGTTCCAGGTTGCATTTCTGGATACAGTGGCAGACTGTGTTAAGTGATGATGGTTTTCCGAAATACTTCCGAGCCCATGTGGCTATATTTGTCACATTAGCATGATGGTTTCTCAGGCAATGCCGCCAGAGGGCTCGAAGGTCATGCACATTCAACAGTGGCTTCCGACCTTACCCTTTACGTACTGAGATGTCTCTGAATTCCCTGAATCTTTTCACAATATGATGTTCTGTAGATTTTGAAAAACCTAAAATCTTGTGTTGAGAAATGTTCTTTTGGAATTGACTAACAATTCTCTCACGAATTTTGGCACAAAAGAGTGAGCCACGCCCCATCCATGCTTGCAATGACTGAGCCTTTGGTGCAGCTCCTTTTATACCCAATCATGTTACCAATGAACCTGCTTATCTTCCAAAAAGGTGTTACTTGAATATCCAATAAACTTTTCAGTCTTATTTTATCTCTGTCCCAACTTTTTTAAGTGTGTTGCAACATCAAATTCTAACATTACTTATATTTACAAAATACAATTAAGTTGGTCAGTAAAACTATTGAAAATCCTTTCTTTGTTCTTTTGTAAGTTCAATAAAGGTTCACTTGAATTAACAAATCACAGATTTTTGTTATTATTACATTTTGGAAAATATCCCAACTTTTCTAGAAATGAGGTTTATAGAACACTTTATGTAATACTTGATTAAGTTTTCCTTGCATTCTGACAACTAGAGAGTCTCTGGTCTGTGTCATGTCCCAGATTCAGAGAGAGAAAAACTTAATTATATGGACCACCAACATCCAAACAATCAGGACAAGGAGCTGTCTCTAGTTGCCTGTCAATCATGCTGCTTGTCAGTTCAGAAAGTGCTGCCTTTTGCATTAAATGCAAGTGTTTTTGAGTGGACATGAAAGAGATGTGAGTGTCCAAATGTCTCTTGGTGCCCTGTGATGGACTCAAATCCCTTTCAGGATGTTGTCCAGTCTTGTAAAATCTCCAGATCTACTGCAACCCTGCACAGGATATTTGTTTGGACTTTGAATTTCAAAATGGCATCTAACATCCTCCAAAATCACTACTTATACCATTAATTGTGTCTGTGCTCTCTGTCCAAGGTCACAGGGCTGTGTATGTGGGAGTTCATGTCCCTTTTGGGAAGGAGAACAGACACAAGCGTAGACACCGAGGACACAGACACCACCACAGGAGAACCAAAGAGAGAGAATCTGAGCAGGATGCAGGGGAGAGAGAATCTCTTGCACAAGGTAAGCCTTATCTAAGGACATATCCTCAGTTCTTTGAGATTAATAAACCTTTCATCTTCTCTTTCAATTCATTTGTGTGTAAAGCATAAGATTATCTTGACTTTAAATGGCACTCTGTTCCATCTCGCAATGGTCTTAGTGGTGTACTCAGTGACTAGTTTGCTAACAGGATTTTGTAAACATACTGCATGTTATACTCTTTTGAGTTTAGAATAATAAACAATTTGCAGAATACAACACCAATTCCAAAACAAGTGGGGATGCTGTGTAAACTGTAAATGAAAACAGAATGCGATAATTTGCAAATCATGGAAACCCTATATTTCATTGAAAATAGAACAAAGACAACATATCAAATGTTGAAACAGAAATTTTTATTGTTTTTTGAAAAATATATGCTCATTTTGAATTTGGTGTCAGCAACACATTTCAGAAAAGTTGGGACAGGGGCATGTTTACCACTGTATTGCATCACCTCTACTTTTAACAACACTGTAAAAGTTTGGGAACTGAGGAGACCAACTGCTGTAGTTTTGAAAGAGTAATGTCCCATTTTTGCCTGATATACAATTTCAGTTGCTCAAGTTCGGGGTCTACTTTGTCATATTTTGCGTTTAATAATGCACCAAATGTTTTAAATGGGAGACAGGTCTGGACTTTAGGCAGGCCAGTTTAGCACTCGGACTCTTTTACTACGGAGCCATGCAGTTTTAATATGTGCAGAAAGCGGTTTGGCATTGTCTTGCTGAAAGAAGGAAGGCTTTCCTTGAAAAATTTTTTATCTGGATGACAGCATATTACCAGAGATGATGTGATCCCCGAATTCTTTGCAATTTTACATTGAGAATGTTTCGTTATTCTTAAATTGCTGCATTGTTTGCCCATGCAGTCTTTCACAGAGCAGTGAACCCCTCCCCATCTTTACTTCTGAGAGACTCCGCCTCTCTGTGATGCTCTTTTTATACCCAATCATGTTACGGACCTGTTGCCAATTAAACAAATTAGTTTTTTTTTATCATTACACAACTTTTTCAGTCTTTTGTTGCCCGTCCCAACTTTTTTGAAACGTGTTGCTGACATCAAATTCAAAATGAGGATATATTTTTCAGAAAACAAAGATTTCTCAGTTTCAACATTTGGTATGTTGTCTTGTACTATTTTTCAATGAAATATAGGGTTTCCATGATTTGCAAATCTTCACATTGTTTTTATTTATGTTTTACACAGCGTCCCAACAAGAACAAATGCACAATTAGAACACAAGCCAGACCAGGGATTAGAAACAATTTATTGTTCACTGTGGAAGGAATTTTTATTTATTTATTTATTTATTTATTTATTTATAATGTTCCTATTCCAGCATTCCGCATACTCATGTTTAACTGGAAACCAGTTAGAATAAAACTACCCTCTTAGTACTTATGTTAAAGTAAAGGATGTTTTCTTTGATTGACACTGCAGGATGCCACAGTATGACACCTATAAATGTGAGAGCTTCATTCTAGTTTGCAGTGAGATTTGTTACAGAACTGTAGGAAAAATACTTTCTGCACAGATTTTCCTGCCATTGCATCATCTTCAAAAATCTGTCTATATCTTCCTGTAACCAGGTGTTCAGAAAATAACAAATTCTGGACAGCAATTTAGGCCTACAGCAAAACATTTTTTGGTTTAGGCTATAGTTTTGTGAAATCACACTAGAATATAATGATATAATGAAAATAATAGTACTAACCGGATAAGCACTTTTTTAAATAATGTTTTCACTCTGGAAAAATTTTGACTTATTTCATTTCTTTAAAAATGAATATAATAATAATAATAATAATAATAATAATAATAATAATAATAATAATAATAATAATTAATTTCTTGTACATAAGTACATTTAATAATCTAAAATTTGGCTGGATATACAATAAAGCTATATAGAAATACTAAATTGTGTTAAGAAAAAAAATCTAAATATGTAAATATGAAAAAAAATCAAAACCTATCCTAATAGGTTAAAACTTTAGTATTTATTTATTTATTTATTTATTTATTTATTTTCAATGTAACATTCTGTTCAGTTTTGGTTTTCTTAAACCAGCATTGATTATGTGATAATGTGATGAGTCCTCCATACAAATTCTTGAGTACGTTGTTAACTATAAAACCAATAACCTATTAGAACAAGCTTGTGATCTGATTTACAGCTGGGAATTACCATCAGAGCTACTGTTATAGAAAAATCAATCTACAACTTCTGAAAAAATCAGATCAGGGAATTGAACATTGAAGATTGCTATTGGATAAATAGTTACTAATTACACAAACACACACTGTGATTTACCTATTTGCACTGGCGATATTAGGGGAAAGCAGGGATTGGGGAGACTTGGGACAGGTTGTATTCCCATAAATTAATTTCAACCAATCAGGTTTTAGATTCCATCAGAAGTTAGATGTTGCCCCTTAGAGCAGTGTTTCTCAACCACTGGGCTGCGGCCGCAAAATGCCGTCTAGTGGGCTACAATTTTTTTTCAAGTTGAAGCTAACTTTTAGTAGGGTACAATTACTGGGTGGCATTTGATGTCACCAAAAAGACACGTACAAAAAGCCCCCAAATCCCTCCTTATACAGGCATAAATGAGACAGGATTTATCTTGTAGTGTCCTGATCCCCAGATCTTCCTGCACTTAGATCCGTCTACCGCCGTCTATCTTATAGGGTCCTGATCCCCAGATCTTTAACCCAGCCACATATAAAAAGTTGTACGCCTCTATGCTCTTCCAGGTTTTCATCTGTGTGTCTGTGTAGAATGATGTCTACATCACCAGGTAGTCTGAGATGTCAGGGAACTTAATGGATGAATAATTTTCCAACTCTTAGGAAAAATCCTTCTTTGTTAGTGTATAAGGATCTAATCCCATTGAATGGTTTCTTTATCTACTTCTTTTGAGTGTACTTCTTGGTTTTAATAACTTGCTTGTTTGCTGGACACAAACATGGCAATAAGTTCTTGTGTTAATCGCCCAGACTCCACTTTTGGATCATTAATCCCTTTTGACTGAGAATGTCCTGCATGCATGGTTTTCTGTCAGCTTCTGAGACATCCATACAGTTTTAAATACAATACCTACAATTAAAAACAGTTTGTTTTTATGGCACTTATTTAATTCCTGGACTCCCATCTGTAACAGGGAGTGATGTTGCATCCCATTAATCCACTTTATAATAGATTATTAGATTCTTAATAGAATAGATAAGCCAAAATAATTGGGGATCTTTTTTAATGGGCCCCGACTCATTATAAGTATGAATAGGTGGGCCTTACAGTAGAAAAGATTGAGAGTCCCTGCTTTAGACTAACTGACTTCCTTTGGAGCCATGAACCTGGACAGTGCAGTAAGTTTTGTGAAGTTCAATATTTTTCTCAACCAAAACTTGTACAGTATTTTCTACTTCGCCTCCACCTCCATTCTATGGTGTAATGTATGCTGGTGAATTGGGGATGTGTTAGGAATTAAAGTATGTAGCCTCAAGTTACCAGATATAGTATTATTTATTAAGCTTCATTTCTGGGGAAAAATATTTAAGGATTTTTTTCCAAAATGTCCAGGTGGGGGAGAGTTGGGACAGTTCATCATGTTACAGGTTTTTTCTTGTGCTTTACAAATATAAAATTGTTTTTAAAAATGTGGGCATGTCCCTGCTTGAGGATTAAACTTATTTCATTCCTTCTTGAGACTGGATCTGTTTTGTCAAGTCAGGTTTTGGGTTAACTGACATTTTTCTATCACTGTACCAGCACTGCGTGTTCATACAGTTCATATGTTACAAGTTTTGATAATAAATAAAAATTAAACATGTAGGATTAAGCTATGTATTTTATTTTTGCTCCATGTCTACTCACTATGTCCCAAGTCTCCCAACATAATGTCCCATGTATTCCCTCAGTGTCTCCCTGCAAAAAATAAAAACAGAAAAAGTGAAGCCTGAAGGCCAGTATATGTGACAAGCTGAGAAACCTAATGTTATGGTAAGAGGGTACAGTAAATCCTCTTTAATATAACATGAATGTGATGCTACCTGTAAAGAATTTCACACAATCTACAAAAGATGAAAACATGTCCCAGGTCTCCCTACTCTCCCCTATATACAGTGATGCTTGAAAGTTTGTGAACCCTTTAGAATGTTCTATATTTCTGTATAAATATGACCTAAAACATCATCAGATTTTCACACAAGTCCTAAAAGTAGATAAAGAGAAACCAGTTAAACAAATGGGACAAAAATATTATACTTGCTCATTTATTTATTGAGGAAAATGATCCAATATTACATATCTGTGAGTGGCAAAAGTATGTGAACCTTTGCTTTCAGTATCTGGTGTGACCCCCTTGTGCAGCAATAACTGCAACTAAACATTTCTGGTAACTGTTAATCAGTCCTGCACACTGGCTTGGAGGAATTTTAGCTCGTTCCTCCGTACAGAACAGCTTCAACTCTGGGATGTTGGTGGGTTTCCTCACATGAACTGCTCGCTTCAAGTCTTTCCACAACATTTCGATTGGATTAAGGTCAGGACTTTGACTTGGCCATTCCAAAACATTAACTTTATTCTTCTTTCACCATTCTTTGGTAGAACAACTTGTGTGCTTAGGGTCGTTGTCTTGCTGCATGACCCACCTTCTCTTGAGATTCAGTTCATGGACAGATGTCCTGACATATTTTCCTTTAGAATTTGCTGGTATAATTCAGAATTCATTGTTCCACTGATGATGGCAAGCTGTCCTGGCCCAGATGCAGCAAAACAGGCCCAAACCATGATACTACCACCACCATGTTTCACAGATGGGATAAGGTTCTTATGCTGGAATGCAGCGTTTTCCTTTCTCCAAACATAACGTTTCTCATTTAAACCAAAAAGTTCTATTTTGGTCTCATCTGTCCACAGAACATTTTTCCAATAGCCTTCTGGCTTGTCCAAATGATCTTTAATAAACTGCAGACGAGCAGCAATGTTCTTTTTGGAGAGCAGTGGCTTTCTCCTTGTAACTCTGCCATGCACACCATTTGTTGTTCAGTGTTCTCCTGATAGTGGACTCATGAACATTAACATTAGCCAATGTGAGAGAGGCCTTCAGTTGCTTAGAAGGTACCCTGGGGTCCTTTGTGACCTCGCCGACTATTACACACCTTGCTCTTGGAGTGATCTTTGTTGGTTGACCACTCCTGGGGAGGGTAACAATGGTCTTGAATTTCCTCCATTTGTACACAATCTGTCTCACTATGGATTGGTGGAGTCCAAACTCTTTAGAGATGGTTTTGTAACCTTTTCCAGTCTGATGAGCATCAACAACGCTTTTTCTGAGGTCCTCAGAAATCTCCATTGTTCATGCCATGATACAGTTCCACAAACATGTGTTGTGAAGATCAGACTTTGATGGATCCCTGTTCTTTAAATAAAACAGGGTGCCCACTCACACCTGATTGTCATCCCATTGATTGAAAACACCTGACTCTAATTTCACCTTCAAATTAACTGTTAATCCTAGAGGTTCACATACTTTTGCCACTCACAGATATGTAATATTGGATCATTTTCCTCAATAAATAAATGACCAAGTATAATATTTTTGTCTCATTTGTTTAACTAGGTTCTCTTTATCTACTTTTAGGACTTGTGTGAAAATCTGATGATGGTTTAGGTCATATTTATGCAGAAATATAGAAAATTCTAAAGGGTTCACAAACTTTCAAGCGCCACTGTATGGTATATTATTAATGCTGTTAGTTTAAAAATAACATTTATTTGATTTCCAGCTTCTTTTGGGGAAAAAAGGTATAATTACAACCCATTTTCTTCATCAAAAGGTTCCTCTTGTTTGCCAGTTTGACTTTCACACCCACAGAATTGTCTTGAGCTGATCGTGTGTGTGTGTGTGTGTGTATAGGTAGGAGACGTGTCAGACTGATTGTTAATGGGACACCTGGAGCCCAGATCACATGGTCACACACTTCCACTCTCATCTTGTTTTCTGCTTATTCCCATTAGACACTCCGTCTCAGCGTGTACAGTGTATTCTGGGTACTGAGGACGGTGACGTAGAACACATTCCTCATGAGCTCTTCACTGAGCTGGATGAACTCTCCATTCGACATGGCAACACAGAGTGGAGAGAGACTGCCAGGTGTGTATATGTACTATGCATATGTGTATTATCATTATTTTTTTGAATGGCTCAGGTTAATGGACAGTACTCTAAGCCAACACAAATTCTAAATCATAATCACATTGCCCATAAATAAATCCCATTCGTAAAGGTTTCAGCATCAGTTGAGTTTATTTAGCTGAAAATATACAGTACAGTACACCACCAGTCAAAAATGAACTGCAGTTGGGTCTAATACATAATCGTTTACATAGTAACAACTTACACAGGTACTTCTATGGAGGACTTGCCACAAAAGTACATTAAAAACATCTGTAATTGTTGAAGAAGAAGAAACCTTTATTTGTCACATGCACACACAGAGCAGTGGGCAGCCATACTACAGCGCCCGGGGAGCAGTTAGGGGTTAGGTACCTTGCTCAAGGGCACCCCATGTTAACCTAACTGCATGTCTTTGAACTGTGGGGGAAACCGGAGCACCCAGAGGAAACCCACGCAGACACAGGGAGAACATGCAAACTCCACACAGAAAGGCCCCGTCGGCTGCTGGGCTCTAACCCAGAACCTTCTTGCTGTGAGGCAACAGTGCTAACCACTACACCACCATGCTGCGATATGATGAAGTTTTCCTTCAGGATATGCTTATTTCGCATTGAGAAAAGGAGTCTTCAGTGTCAGAGCTTTGTAACAGTCAGCGGTAAAGGGGTAACATTATGCTACGTTATATTTTTCCAACACAGGAAACTGTTCAAATATTACCGAAATTAATTTATTAAACACTTCTTGATCCATATTCAACTCCAGGCTTCGTAATTAATTTTTAGTGCTACTTAGGAAACCGTTTGTTTTGACTTTGTCATTTTTCCCTCTTTCCTTAACACATCAGCTGCATCAGGTCTCTAAAATAAGTCTGAATGCTAAATCAGTCTTGTGCCTTACTTGTGACATCTCAGAAAATTTTTTTGACAACGTTCACATTACAAACGTTATTGTTGAAATTGGATTTTTTTGCTCAGATTGGATTTGCCCTTGGGCAGCATGGTGGTGTAGTGGTTAGCACTGTCACCTCGCAGCAAGAAGGTTCTGGGTTCAAGCCCAGTGGCCGACGGGGGCCTTTCTGTGTGGAGTCTGCATGTTCTCCTCCCTGTGTCTGTGTGGGTCTCCTCCTGGTGCTCTGGTTTCCCCCACAGTCCAAAGACATGCAGGTAAGGCTAATTAGAGGCTCTAAATTGACCCTAGGTGTGAATGTGAGTGTGAATTGTTGTTTATCTCTCTGTGTCAGCCCTGTGATGATCTGATGACTTGTCCAGGGTGTACCCTGCCTCTTGCCCATAGTCAGCTGGGATAGGCTCCAGCTTACCCGTGACCCTGCACAGGATAAGCAGTTATGGATAATGGATGGATAGATGGATTTGCCCATCTTGACGGTTCAAGTTCATAATGACAAGTAACCTGTATTTAACTGTAATGTGAACACACCAACAAAAAACATTGCATTTGTTAGATAACTCTGAATGCTACCATAAATCAGTCTTGTGCCTTACTTGTGACCTCTCAGAAAGATTTTTTGATGATGTTCACATTACAAACGTCATTGTTGAAATTGGATTTTTTTGCTCAGATTGGATTTGCCCTTGGGCAGTATGGTGGTGTAGTGGTTATCACTGTCGCCTTGCAGCAAGAAGGTTCTGGGTTCAAGCCCAGTGGCCGACGGGAGCCTTTCTGTGTGGAGTTTGCATGTTCTCCTCCCTGTGTCTGTGTGGGTTTCCTCCAGGTGCTCCGGTTTCCCCCACAGTCCAAAGACATGCAGATTAGGCTAATTAGAGGCTCTAAATTGACCGTAGGTGTGAATGTGAGTGTGAATTATTGTTTATCTCTCTGTCAGCCCTGTGATGATCTGGTGACTTATCTAGGGTGTACTCCGCCTCTCGCCCATAGTCAGCTGGGATAGGCTCCAGCTTACCCGTGACCCTGCACAGAATAAGCAGTTATGGATAATGGATGGATAGATGGATTTGCCCATCTTGACGGTTCACGTTCATAATGACAAGTAACCTGTATTTAACTGTAATGTGAACACACCAACAAAAAACATTGCATTTGTTAGACAACTCATGGTATTAAAATCCAACAAAATGGGCATACTAGTGGCTAATATGTGTTACAGGTGATTTTTGAAATCAGGTGATTCTAGAGTTACTTAAGTGAATTTGGTTGACATACCCCTGGAACACTATGATTCAAATTCCTATTAGTCATTCATCTCAATAATATACAGTGAGAGTAAAAAGTATTTGATCCCTTGCTGATTTTGTTGGTTTGCCCACTAATAAAGACATGATCATTCTATACTTTTAATGGTAAATGTATTCTAACATGGAGAGACAGAATATCAAAAGGAAAATCCAGAAAATAACTTTAAAGAATATATATTAATTGATTTGTATTTCACTGAGGGAAATAAGTATTTGATCCCCTAGTATGCATTAGGAGTTCTGGCTTTCACAGACCAGTTAGACACTCCCAATCAACTTGTTACCTGAATTGAAGACACCTGTTCTAACTAATCACCTGTATGAAAGACACCTGTTCACAGAATCAGACAATCAGACAGATTCCAAACTCTCCAACATGGGTAAGACCAAAGAACTCTCTCAGGACCTCAGAGACAGGATTGTTGACCTGCACAAATCTGGAATGGGCTACAAAAACATTAGCAAGATGCTGGGTGTTAAAGTAACAACCATTGGTGCAATTGTGAGAAAATTTAAGAAGTATAACATGACCATCAGTAGACCTCAGTCTGGTGCTCCACAGAAGATTTCACCTCGTGGGGTGGCAATGATCATGAGAACTGTGAGAAATTGGCCTGCAACCACACAGTGGGAGTTAGTGAATGACCTCAAGGCAGCTGGGACCACAGTCACCAGGAAAACAATTGGCAACACTTTGCGCCGCATTGGATTAAAATCCTGCAGTGCCAGAAAGGTACCCCACTTAAGAAGGCACATGTGGAGGCCTGCCTAAAGTATGCCAATGATCACCTCAAAGATGTACAAAGTGATTGGGAGAAGGTTCTGTGGTCAGACGAGACCAAAATTGAACTATTTGGCCTAAACTCTACTCGTCATGTGTGGAGGAAGAAAAATGCTGCCTATGACCCCAGGAACACTGTGCCCACTGTCAAGCATGGAGGTGGAAGCATTATGTTTTGGGGGTGTTTCTCTGCCAAGGGCACAGGGCTACTTCACCGCATCAGTGGGAAGATGGATGGAGCCATGTACCGTGCAGTCCTGAGGGACAACCTCCTCCCCTCTGCCAGGAAGTTGAAAATGGGCCGTGGTTGGGTCTTCCAACATGACAACGACCCGAAGCATACAGCAAAGGCAACAAAGGAATAGCTCAAGAAGAACCACATTAAGGTCATGGAGTGGCCCAGCCAGTCTCCGGACCTCAATCCAATTGAAAATCTATGGAGGGAGCTGAAGGTCCGAGTTGCCAAGCGACAGCCCACCAACCTTAATGATTTAGAGAGGATCTGCAAAGAAGAGTGGGCCAAAATTCCCCCTGATATGTGTGCTAACCTTGTGGTTAACTACAACAAACGTCTGTCCGCTGTGCTTGCAAACAAAGGCTTTGCCACCAAGTATTAAGTGCTTTTGGCTAGAGGGATCAAATACTTATTTCCCTCAATGAAATACAAATCAATTAAAATATACTCAACAAAAATAAAAACTTTACACTCGTTTCAAAGTCAATAATTTGAACATTTTGGAAAATAGGTTTGAAATAACGATTGTATTCAATTATCTTGTCATTAAAGATGCTATAGCATACAGATCATGTTTGTCATGGAATCGGTTCCACCGGAAATGCGACGACAATGTCCATGATCAAAAACTGTGAGTCACAACTTAATGAAATCATGTCAATATCGGGTGTGTCCTCCATGGGTGTTCACAACTGCGATACAACGTCTCCTCATGGATTGGATGATGCGTCTGAACACAGCTTGGGGAATGCGCCACCATATTTGTACCAACATGGCACCAAGCTCCTGCAAGTTCTGTGGAGGGTTCCTTACGGTCGGCTGTGGTGCCAGTTTGATGGAGACGTGTCTGGAGATTATGGATGGTCTGTCGACTGCATCCCATAACCCTCGCAACGTCAGTGACGGATGTTCCGGTATTCAGCATGCCAATGGCACGTTCACGCTGAATGTTTGACAGTCGTGGCATTGCTAATTAACGAATAATTAACCATAAAACCTTGTTTTTCTGAGATGACACTCTACTCTGCTACCGTGAGATCAATTGCACGTGTATCAATAGGTCACGTCACTTGTGTCACTTGGAAACGTGATTTTAGCGTGCAGTGCTCTCGCACATGCTACGTAGGCCCGACCAGTAGAATGAATGTGTGACGTAATGCCCTTGACAATGCATTTAACCATAATCACAACAAGAACTCTTTCAAGAAAAGTTTCTAAACACTATTTGAAAAATAATGACTGTCAAGTTTTTATTTTTGCTGAGTATATATTCTTTAAAGTTATTTTCTGGATTTTCTTTTTGATATTCTGTCTCTCCATGTTAGAATACATCTACCATTAAAAGTATAGAATGATCATGTCTTTATTAGTGGGCAAACCAACAAAATCAGCAAGGGATCAAATACTTTTTACTCTCACTGTATGGGGTCTAAATCCATTTGGTACAATTTCATGGAGTGGAACAGCAGCCACATCACCATACAATGACATATGTAAGAAAACAAGTATCTTTAAGACCTTGGTTCGGGATTATTTTCCTTCATGCACATCTTCAGGTGGTATACTGCAACTGTGTAAAGTTTCATCAAACTGTTTAGGAGGAGTTGTGCTTACAAGACACGTGGACAGAGGGACAAGGTGATTCCTATACCCCCCCCCCCAACTTTGTTTGTGGGGGGTATAATAAAAAAGAGGGCTTGGATTTTTTTTTTAGGGGGCTCATAAAAGAATCAGAACACCTCAACAACCACTCTTTATTCACCTTTCCCCCTTTGTTTCTCACTCACCCCACCCCTTTATATTTCCTACCTTCTTATGCCTTCTCTCTAGCCAGAATTACACTTATATACCTGTCTAATTTAATTTGCCCCCCCCAATTTTTACTGTCATGGGAATCAAATTCAGGACCTTCTGCTTTGAATTCCACCACTTTACAACTACACCACAGAGGATTCAGTTGTAACAAAGAAATTAAACATTCCACCAGATCAGGGGTTCTCAACCTTTTCTACTTTAAGGCCCACCTCATACTTGTAACGAGTCGGGGCCCATTAAAAAAGATCCCCAATTATTTTGGCTTTTCAGTTCTATTAAGAATCTAATAATCTATTGTAAAGTGTATTAATGGGATGCAACATCACTCCCTGTTACAGATGGGAGTCCAGGAATTAAATAAGTGCCATAAAAACAAACTTTTAATTGTAGGTATTGTATTTAAAACTGTATGGATGTCTCAGAAGCCAACATAAAACCATTATTAGATCCTTACACGCTAGCAAAGAAGGATTTTTCCTACGAGTTGGAAAATTATCCATCCGTTGAGTTCCCCGACACTTCAAACTGTAGACATCATTCTACACAGACACACAGATGAAAACCTGGAAGAGCATGGAGGCGTACGACTTTTATATGTGGCTGGGTTAAAGATCTGGGGATCAGGACCTTATAAGATAGACGGCGGTAGACGGATCTAAGTGCAGGAAGAATGTTTATTAGCAGGTGTGATATTTACAAAAGCAAAACAGAAAGCAGAATATTTAAACAGCATTATAAACATGGCTAGAAACAAATGTGACAGTGTTAATGACAATACTTCACAAATTCTCTGTGAAAACAGCTTCCATATCTGCGTGTGCTGATTGCGATTAAATTAGCATCAGGTGTTTCCCATAATGACTGGGTCCCAAGCATGCACAGCTGCTCTAGCTGTGCCAGACTCAAGTGCATGAATGCATGACAATCAAGTGTTCGCATACTGTGTGACCAGGGCCGCTGACAGCTTTGGCTGGGCCCGGGACAAAATGCTCTGAATGGGCCCCCCCTTGGAGCTACCAACCTCGACTGTTTCTATAAAAAGTAAAATATTTTATTACAATGTAATAGGCCTATAGGCCTTAACAGGGGTCAAAATCAACCATTTCAAAATGAACAATTTCAAAACCATTTAATTTGACTATATAGCACAGGAAAGAATAGACTAAGCAAATTGGATAACCCTATCCTAAAGTTTTAAAGTTTTACAAGTTTGAAAGTCACGAATGTTTTTTAATGCCTCTGCACTCCATTCAGAATGTTACCAAAAATTGTCACACTCCCAATCAGAACCATGGAAGTAGGAATTCCATGGCTCTTCTCCCAACCACGTAACGTTGGCCCCGCAATGCTTTCCTAAACTCGTGGATAGTCTACTATAATCACGCGATTGGGGTGCTCTTGAAGGAGCAGCGATGGACGGGGGATTTCGGGCAGGGCTGGGGGCGAACATAGTATACTGTGCGTGCGTACTGTCCAGTGTGAAAAGCAGAGAAGAACACACCGCTCGAGAAACGGCGGGATATGATTGCTGGCTAATGTGAATATTCTTAGCTTCAATCAGATATATGAAACACAATGTTATTAAGCCGTTGTGGTTATGAAATGATTCAATGCCCTGTGTGTTTGATATGGTGTTCAGCGTGACTTGCTCTCCCTTCATTTGTAACATGAATTGCGTGCCGCACGTGCCTTGGTTGGGGTTACTTTATGGGGCTGGAAAAAGTTGGCTGTGTCTTACCTGGCTCAGCTGCCCCACTGCCTTTGCTAGTACCTGCTGCATCATCCGAATCTTTTTAAAAATATTTTTGCAGTGAGCCCCTGAGTCTCTTGGTTTCTTCCTCTATTTTTCTCTTTTCTTTTCTGTGCTCCTGACTTGTGCATGTTGGCAAATGGCACGCACGCTGATTGTCGAAGCGCTATGATCAAACGATGTCGTTTTTTTCCCCTTAATCAAAGAGTCAGACCAAACCATTTTTGCATTAGGGGTGGTAGGGGCTTCTTGACGCCTTTTTCAAAGACAATAAAGGCAAAAGATCTAGAAATCATTTATTGAATGCAAATATAGCACATTTCTCCCCCAAATCAACACATTTTGAAATGAAATAAAATAAATTAATCTCAACTTCATGAGAGCCCAGTTCTGGGCCCTCCCCATTCCTGGGCCCGGGACAACATACCCGTTTGTCCCCCCCTGTCGGCGGGCCTGTGTGACCACAACTTTTAGCTCATGTGTATATCACCATGCATTGCCGCCAAATTGCCTCATTTTCATCAATAACCCATTGCAAAGCATCGCGAGCTGTAGCATAACCCATAGCTTAATGAGGTGGATGTGACGTCGGATGCAACCCAGCAATTGTACCCTTTTACAAGTAAAAATTAGCTTCAACTTAGAAAAAAAATTGCAGCCCACTAGAGGGTGCTTTGCAGCCCACTAATGGGCCGTGGCCCAGTGGTTGAGGAACACTGCACCAGATTACCCAATCCTAAACCTAAATCCTTATTCACCTTGATAAATCTAGAATCACCTAGGTGAATCCAGATTCACCTGATTTCCAAAATCACCTGTAACATATGCACTGCATTTTGCTCTGGAGGACGGCAAAGAGTTCATCAGCTGCTGGTTCTGGCTGATGAAGATACATATATAGGCAAAAAGCCACATGAATTCCGATCTGATCATTTTCATTCACATTGTATGACCACAAATCGGATACGTATCCGATCTAGGACCACATATGAAAGTGATTCAAATCTGATTTGAAAAAATCAGATTTCTGTGTCCACACGGCCATGAAGATATCAGATCTGTGACACAAGAAGGTGAAAAATCACTCAGATTTGAGTCACGTCAGCCTTTCTCTTGTGTTAGTTTGAATACAGTGTGTGTGGAGATTTCATGGATACACAAAATGGTGGATTATAAACCTGATGTGGTCTGTGTTTTCTACTCAGGTCTGTCTTCCTGGACACAACGGGGACTGTTTACTGGGTGGCTTTAAGTTCTGAAGCTTTCATTTGAAAAATGACCGAACTGAGAGCCTGAATTAAAGTGTGTGTGTATGTGTGTGTGTGTGTGTGTGTGTGTGTGTGTGAGAGAGAGTATTACCAGTGTCTGAATGGGATGGTTGAAAGAGGCTTTTATCATCATTTCAACTCTCTCTCTCTCTCTCTCTCACACACACACACACACACACACGCACACGCACACAATCTGAACTAAGGCTAAAAAAAGTGCACTGTATGGAAAATTCCTCTTAAAATGAACAGCAACACATGAACACAGAGGTCTGTCCATTTGAGACCACACCAACAGCTACCTCAGGTCTGGAGATGGTGTGTTTAAGGTTGGAAAGACATCACCTGGTCTTTTTTCCCCCCAATCCTCAGCTTTCCAGTTTGTGTAACTCTGTGTCCATTGTAGCCTCAGATTCCTGTTTTTGCCTGAAAGGAGTGGAACCTGATATGATCTTCTGCCTCAAGGTTTGACCTGTTTAAAATGCTTATCTGTTCACCACGGTTGTAAAGAGTTGCTATTTCAGTTACAATAGCCTTCCTGGCATCTCCAACCACTCTGGCTATTCTCCTTTGACTTGGCGTTTCCATCCACTCACTTGATGTTTTTTTTTCACACCATTCTGTATAAACACATGCTGCCACATGATTGGCTGATTGGAGCATTGCATGAATGAGTAGGTATAATGCTGCCACCTCCTTTTAAAGTGGCTGGTGAGTCCATCCATCCATTATCCGTAACCACTTATCCTGTGTAAGGTCATGGGCAAGCTGGATCCTATCCCAGCTGACTATGGGCAAGAGGCAGGGTACACCCTGGACAAGTCACCAGATCATCACAGGGCTGACACATAACCATTCACACTCACACCTACAGTCAATGTAGAGCCACCAATTAGCCTAACCTGTATGTCTTGGGGGGGAAACCGGAGCACCCAGATGAAACTCGCGCAGACACGGGGAGAACATGCAAACTCTACACAGAAAGGCCCCTGTTGGCCGCTGGGCTCGAACCCAGAACCTTCTTGCTGTGAGGCGACAGTGTTAACCACTACGCCACCCCACATTATGTTATGTATTAGTGAAATGATCTACTATATCGATTTTTTTTTAAATATGTGACAATATCTGTAATAATAATATTAAATCATTTTAGGACCCTATAGAGAACCTGGATTAAAAAAAGCTGTTTCATTATAAATGTATGGTTTGGAATGAGTACCTTTTTAAATATTAGGAGACAGTTATATATTTTCAAGATTTCACCTATGGCTATTCTCTTTCTCTCTCTCTCTCTCTCTCTCTCTGTGTCTACTCTGTAGATGGCTGAAGTTTGAGGAGGATGTAGAGGATGGAGGCGAGAGGTGGAGTAAACCTTATGTAGCCACGCTGTCTCTGCACAGTCTGTTTGAGTTGCGCAGCTGCATCCTCAATGGCACTGTGATGCTCGACATGAAGGCTGACTCCATCGAGGACATTGCAGGTACATGTGTGTGTGTGTATGTACTGATTTGCTGACTGTAAGAAATGTACTCTGTGAAATCGAGTCTCTCAAATTTCCATATCCCTGCGTTCAGACATGGTGATAGACAGCATGGTGGCGTCGGGACAGCTGGACGACTCGTTAAGGCTGCAGGTGCGAGAGGCTGTGTTGAAACGGCATCACCACCAGAACGAGAGGAAACTAAGTAACCGATTCCCGCTGGCCGTGCGCTCGCTCGCTGATATAGGCAAGAAACACTCTGAACCGCTGTTATTGGAGCGCAGTGGTGAGGGCTTTCTCCGCACCCCTCCACACACTACACACACACTTAGCTGTGCTCCATCATCTGTCATGTATTCAACAAGTCAGAGGACCTTCACAACTTCAAAGAACCTGGTGTGAACATCTATTTACATCATGCTGCTGGTCGGTTTATTTACTCTATAAGTAGATTTTTTTTTTTATACATTGAGTATAAAGATTGGTGTGAAGGCAGGAAGCAAGTGCCAAAACTTAGTCTGTCATTTATTAACATATTATTAGCATGAAACATTGTCAGAAAACCACTATTCTGACATTGTGTCTATTTATACCCTTCTAAGACAATGAAACAGAAGAGTACGTATGTATAGACCAAGTATTCAAGGATTAAACATGGAACAGGTGTACACAGTAGGATAAACAAATAACAGGACAGGACCAAAGACAGGACTGAAATAGAAACAAAGGCACATGGGAATGTAAGCAAAAACACATGGTTTAGTTTAGTTTAGTTTAGTTTAATGGCTTTATCACAAAATTACAATAAAATCCTGAGAAACTAAGATACCAAAAATAGTCATGTACATCTAACAAAGAAAAACTAAACAAAGAGGTGTGACGGGGAAAGGAACAGAACTTTGTCCCAATTGCAACCGAACCCCTACTTATTAAAAGGATAAGATATACTATCTAAAAATTACAGAAATACTATTAGAAGATATGAAAATATATACATTACCTTAACAAGGCAGCAATTAACAATAAAGGCAAAAATATTCATAACTAATTAAGGTAAGTTACCACACTAAGAAAATGTAAGAAGGCACCAACTTGTAGTAGGTTACAAGTTCTCAGTGTTGCACTTACAAACAGAAAAAATTGGCTATATGGTATCTATATTGACTTAAATATATGATATGTCTGATTAATTTCTAGCCTGGAGGACTGTATGTGCCTTGCTTCAATACATAAATATTAAAAACATAATATTAAATATTAACATGGTATTTAAAATATTAAATACATACAGTTGTGTTCAAAATAATAGCAGTGTGTTTAAAAACGTGAGTAAAGCTCAAAATCCTTATAATAGTTTTTATTTCCATGCATTGGGAACAATGCACATTATATTCTACATCAAAACATGAAGAAAAATGTATCAATATTTTAATTACTTTACAGAAAATGAAGAAAAATGAACATTGGGCTGTTCAAAAAAATAGTAGTGTCTGCATTTTTCATTACAAACTCCAAATATTTACTGTATAAACTGAAAAAATCTTAAGGATTTAGTATTCCTGTGAATCACTAAACTAATATTTAGTTGTATAACCACGGTTTCTGAGAACTTCTGGCACCTGTGAACAGGTATTCCAGCCCAGGATGATTTGACAACATTCCACAATTCCTCTGCATTTCTTGGTTTTGCCTCAGAAACAGCATTTTTGATGTCACCCCACAAGTTTTCTATCGGATTAAGGTCCGGGGATTGGGCTGGCCACTCCATAACTTTCATTTTGTTGGTCTTGAACCCTGATGCTGCTCGCTTACTGGTGTGTTTGGGGTCGTTGTCTTGTTGAAACACCCATTTCAAGGGCATTTCCTCTTCAGCATAAGGCAACATGACCTCTTCAAGTATTTTGATATATGCAAACTGATCCAGGATCCCTGGTATGTGATAAATGGGCCCAACACCATAGTAAGAGAAACATCTCCATATCATAATGATTGCACCACCATGCTTCACTGTCTTCAGAGTGTACTGTGGCTTGAATTCAGTGTTTGGGGGTCGTCTGAAAAACTGTCTGCGGCTCTTGGACCCAAAAAGAACAATTTTACTTTCATCAGTCCACAAAATGTTTTTCCATTTCTCTTTAGGCCAGTCGATGTGTTCTTTGGCAAACTGTATCCTCTTCAGCACATCTTTTTTTTAACAGTGGAACTTTGCGGGAGCTTCTTGCCGATAGATTAGCTTCACACAGGCATCTTCTAATTGTCACAGTACTCACAGGTAACTTCAGACCGTCTTTGATCACCCTGGAGCTGATCATTGGCTGAGTCTTTGCCATTCTGGTTATTCTTTGATCCATTCGAATGGTAGTCTTCTGTTTTCTTCCATGTCTCTCTGGCTTTGCTGTCCATTTTAAAGCACTGGAGATCATTTTAGCTGAGCAGCCCATCATTTTCTGCACTTCTTTACCTCTCCAATCAACGTTTTAATCAAAGCACGCTGTTCTTCTGAACAATGTCTGGAACGACCCATGTTTCTCAGGTTTTCAGAGAGAAATGCATGTACAACATGTGCTGGCTTCATCCTTAAATTAGGGCCACCTGACTGACATCTGTTTTTTCACAGAATGAATAATCTCACTAATTAAACTCCACACTGCTATTATTTTGAACACGTCCCTTTCACTTAATTATTCGATTACACAGACTCAGGAGCATGCATATCATGAATGTTGGGTCTGTTGGTTTTCTATGACTCTACTACACCTACTGGTAAATTATTTGCCATGTAGTAACATAATTTCCACCAAAAACAGTGATTGATCTGGTTAGTCATGTTGGACTGCTATTATTTTGAACACAAGTGTAAATATAACTCCAAAACAACATGAAAGAAGTTCTCACTGTGCAGTGAACAGCGTCACACTCAGAAAGGGGGGGGGGGGGGGGACTTGTGATAATTGGTGAGCCAGCCAGGAGTTGTACAGGGTTTTGCTGGATTTTCAGATTTAGGAGTGCTGGAGAGGCACCAGCTGTCATCTGTGCATTGAAGCATTATTAAAGAAAAAAACAAACACATGAATTCCAGTCTGACAGCTCTCATTCTTTGCTACATGCTTGGGATGTATACAGTATCTAATCAAGGACCATATATGAAAATGGATTATATCTGATTTGAAGTGTTGGCAATGTAAGAAATGTATCATATGTTAATGAAGACATTTCCACAATACACAATGTTCTACAGGGAACAGAGAGGGGGGACTCGTGACAATTGGTGAGCCAGCCAGGAGTTGTACAGGTTTGCTGGTTTTGCAGATTTGTACAGGGAACAGGGCCACACTCAGAGAGGGGGGACTCGTGACAATTGGTGAGCCAGCCAGGAGTTGTACAGGCTTTTGCTGGTTTTGCAGATTTGTGAGTGCTGTAGAGGCACCAGCTGTAATCTGTGCATTGAAGCATTATTAAAGTTCTCATTCTTTGCTACATGCTTGGTATGTACACAGTATGCAATCAAGGACCACATATGAAAATGGATTATATCTGATTCGTGGTGTTGACAATATAGGAAGTGTATCATATATTAATGAAGATATTTTCACAATGCACAGTATACAGAGTGGTGACATATCATATTAAAGGAAAAAAGTGATTCTGTTGTGTTGTTGTTTTTGGGAGGCAATATTTATTTGGAACTAGTTGTCCCTTAAAGGGAAACATCACTGCAAATTGATTCAAAGTTCTTCTGACTGATCACCTTTATCCTGTTATGAAACATTTATATCCTGATAGGCGTGCCCTCTTCTAGGATGACTCCATCCCATCCACAGGGCATGAGGGCTCATTGAATTTTTTGATGAAGAGGAGTAAGTAAATGGAAGTAAATTTTATGCTGTGGCCTTCACACTCACCAGATCTCAACCCAGCTGAACACACGTGTGTTAGACAGTGTTCTCCACCACCACCATCATCAAAACTTGAATGAAAAAATAAAAACTGAGTGAATACCTTTGGGAAGAACACTGTTTATTGATCCATTATAGTCCCAGAGTCTCTATAGTCAGAGTAGAACCTATGCCAAGATGTTCTGGAGCTGTTCTGGCAGCTATAATGACACGTTAATTTACCTGTCTATATGTATATTGTGGTATTTAGGTTTGTTATGAGGGTGCCTGCAAAATAGTACTGCACATTTAAAAACCAGTTATAGTTCACAGAAATAAATCATATGATATAAATAATTTAATACACAAATAATTAAGTTATTCCACAAAATCGAGTCATACATGAGCTGATAGTCGATGACGCATGTAGCAGCGAGTTGACTATAATCCATGTATAATGAGATTGATTGGAATAACTGTTTTATTCTATCTACATTCACTGGATTTTGAGAAACATAGCATTTTTGTTATTTTTTGCGCATTCGATAAATAAAAGCTTTATACAAAATATAATGATTCACTAAAACCCTCCCTCCTCCCCCTCCTCCCCCACCTCAACACAGACTCCTCCATGCATTACTGCAGACCAGGTCAGAGGTCAACTGAGGAAGCTTCACCCCAGGAAAGCAGCAGGCCCGGACAAGGTGTGTCCCCGACTACTGAAGACCTGTGCTGCTGAACTGGGTGAACCACTCCAACGCATCTTCAACCTCAGCCTGCAGCTGGGGAGAGTGCCCACCCTCTGGAAGACATCATGTATCGTTCCAGTTCCCAAAAAGAATCGGCCCAGCGAGCTGAACGACTTTCGACCGGTAGCACTCACTTCACATCTGATGAAGATGTTGGAGTGGCTCTTCCTCAGCCTCCTCAGACCCCAGGTACAACATGCCCAGGACTGTCTGCAGTTTGCGTACCAGGCAGGTGTTGGTGTGGAAGACGCCATCCTCTACCTGCTACACCGAACCCACTCACATCTGGATAAGGGAAATGGCACAGTGAGGATCCTCTTCTTGGACTTCTCGAGTGCCTTCAATACCATCCAGCCCCTATTGCTTCAGGACAAACTGAACAGGATGCGAGTGGACCCCTGCCTGGTCACCTGGATCTCCAGCTACCTCACTGACAGGCCGCAGTACGTCAGGCTGAAGGACATCACATCTGACACTGTGCTTAGCAGCACCGGAGCACCCCAGGGCACGGTGCTGGCCCCTCTTCTCTTCACCCTGTACACCGCAGACTTCTGCTACAACTCGGAGCTGTGTCACATTCAGAAGTTTGCCGATGACACAGCCATCGTTTGGTGTATCAGTGACGACAGAGAGGAGGAGTATAGGAGCCTGGTGAGGGACTTTGCTGTGTGGTGCAACAGGAACCATCTGCAGCTCAACACCTCAAAGACCAAGGAGCTGGTCATTGACTTTGGGAGGTCCAGACCAAGGTCACGACCAGTTCTGATCAAGGGAGTCGAGGTGGAGGCTGTCGATTCCTACAAGTACCTCGGGCTGTGGCTGGACAGCAAGCCGGACTGGACTTGTAACACCAAACACTTATACAGGAAGGGATAGAGCAGGCTATACTTCCTTAGGAGACTGCGGTCCTTTAACATCTGCAGAAAACTCCTGTGGATGTTCTATCAGTCTGTGGTCACCAGTGTCCTGTTTTACACCGTGGTGTGCTGGGGGGGGGCAGCACATCCAAGAAGGACACATCCAGGCTGGACAAACTGATCAGGCGGGCTGGCTCTGTGGTCAGCATGAAGCTGGACTCTCTGGTGACGGTGGCAGAGAAGAGGTCTATGGACAAACTACTGAACATCATGGACAATGCCAGTCACCCTCTGCACACCATCATCAGCAACCAGAGGAGCCTGTTCAGTGACAGAATGCTCCTTCCCAAGTGCAGGACGAACAGACTCAAAAACTCCTTTGTCCCTCACGCCATCAGACTGTACAACTCCTCTCTGGGGGGGGGGGGGGGGTAGGGGTAACAGGAGGACAGAGGATGGGAAGGAGCAGTAGCCTAGCCTAACAATAAGCAATACTGGATAATGTGCAATATACAGTGCCTTGCAAAAGTATTCATACCCCTTGAATTTTTTCACATTTTTCCACCTTACAACCACAAACTTAAAAGTTTTTTATTGAGATTTTATGTGATTAGACCAACACAGAGTAGCACATAATTGTGAAGTGAAACAAAAATGATAAATGGTCTTCAAAATTTTAAACAAGTAAAAATCTGAAAAATGTGGTGTGCATTAGTATTCAGCCCCCTGTCCTCTGATACCTCTAAATACAATCCAGTGCAATCAATTGCCTTCAGAAGTCATCTAATTAGTTAATAGAGTCTTACTGTGTGTAATTTACTCTCAGCATAAATACACTTGTTCTGTGAAGGCCTCAGTGGTTTATTAGAGAACACTGAAAAACAAACAGCATCATGAAAACCAAAGAACTCACCAGACAGGTCAGGGATAAAGTTCTGGAGAAGTTTAAAGCAGGGTTAGGTTATTAAAAAAATATCCCAAGCTCTGAACATCTCAAGAAGCACTGTTCAATCCATCATTCAAA
This sequence comes from Neoarius graeffei, assembly GCF_027579695.1. Taxonomy (NCBI): domain Eukaryota; kingdom Metazoa; phylum Chordata; class Actinopteri; order Siluriformes; family Ariidae; genus Neoarius; species Neoarius graeffei. Next base: position 101,395,479 of record NC_083570.1, read on the forward strand.
AATGGAAAAAGTATGGCACAACTGCAAACCTACCAAGACATGGCCGTCCACCTAAACTGACAGAGCGAGCAAGGAGAGCACTGGTCAGAGAAGCAGCCAAGAGGCCCATGATCACTCTGGGGGAGCTGCAGAAATCCACAGCTCAGGTGGGAGAATCTGTGCACAGGGCAACTATAAGTCGTACACTCCGCAAATCTGGCCTTTTTGGAAGAGTGGCAAGAAGAAAGCCATTGTTGAAAGACAGGCATAAGAAGCCATGTAGGGGACACAGCAAACATGTGGAAGAAGGTGCTTTGGTCAGATGAGACCAAAGTTGAACTTTTTGGCCTAAATGCAAAGCGCTATATGTGGCAGAAAACGAACACTGCTCATTACCCTGCACACACCATTCCCACTGTGAAACATGGTGGTGGCAGCATCATGCTATGGGGATGCTTTTCTTCAGCAGGGACAGGGAAGCTGGTCAGAGTTGATGGGAAGATGGATGGAGCTAAATACAGGGCAATCCTGGAAGAAAATCTGTTGGAGGCTGCAAAAGACTTGAGACTGGGAAGGAGATTCACCTTCCAGCAAGACAATGACCCTAAACATACAGCCAGAGCTACAATGGAATGGTTTAGATCAAAGAATATTCATGTGTTAGAATGGCCCAGTCAAAGTTCAGACCTAAATCCCATTGAGCATCTGTGGCAAGACTTGAAAATTGTTGTTCACAGACGCTCTCCATCCAATCTGGCTGAGCTTGAGCTATTTTGCAAAGAAGAATGGGCAAAAATTTCAGTGTCTAGATGTGCAAGGCTGGTAGAGACATACCACAAAAAACTTGCAGCAAAAGGTGACTCTACAAAGTATTGACACAGGGGGGCTGAATACTAATGCACATCACATTTTTCAGATTTTTATTTGTTTAAAATTTTGAAGACCATTTATCATTTTCGTTTCACTTCACAATTATGTGCTACTCTGTGTTGGTTTATCACATAAAATCTCAATAAAAAACTTGTAAGTTTGTGGTTGTAAGGTGGAAAAATGTGAAAAAGTTCAAGGGGTATGAATACTTTTGCAAAGCACTGTAAAGTGCAATATCTCTCCTACCGCCGCCCCCCTTCTCCCCACCTTTTTTCCCCTCCTTCCCCCTTCCTGTCTTCCCCATATCTTATTCTTTTTATATATTTGTATATGTAAATACTTAATTTATTTTAATTTATCTAGAAGTTTTCTCTATTTCTTTTCTCTGTTTATCTGTAATGATGCTGCTGGAACCTTAATTTCCCTGAGGGAACCCGCCCAAAGGGATCAATAAAGTTTTATCTAATCTAATCTAATCTAATCTAATCTAATCTAATCTAATCTAATCTAATCTAATCTAATCTAATCTAATCTAATCTAATCTAAAATGCCCGACAAAATCCGCTTAGGATTTAAACAACCCGGCAAAATGACAGTAGCAATTTGTGAAAAGTGCTATAATGATAATTCTTGAAAAATAAAAAAAGATATGCTCTTACAATCAAATACTTTTATTCCATAGTTTGCTGCTTTTTTTGGGTTTTGTTTTCGAATAGAGTTTTTATTTTATCCTCGGTTGCTTCAGCAACACACTCTGACATTTTGTTTTTCTCTACTCATGGTATATGAGCTGATAGCCTAGTAGTAGAGTAGCCAATCAGAGCATGCGATTGCTCATATCCAGTGAATGTGGATTGAATAAATGTGAATATCCAGTTAGCTGCCTGTTACAATGAGAAACAATGTAGTCATCACCCAGCCCCATCTTTGATGGTTCCATGACTCTTGCAAGAACTCATCACATTGCCATCCCCTACACCATTCTTTAATTTATATGTTTTATCCATGCCATCTTTTTGCATAGCCATTAGCAAGGATAAACTGGATGGCCTTGGACTAGATTGTGATTATCCATAGTAAGATACTGTAGCAGTATCTATCACTCAGTGAGTACTTGGTGGTGCTCGGTGCGGATAGGGCTGCTCTATTTTTGTATCTGCTCTTTGCTTGAACTAAATGTCTTGCCAGTTGATTGGAGTGTGATATTCATCTTGAGCAAGGACTTGATTCTGGAATGTGGACTTTCTTTCTACAGTGTATGGTTCAATAACATTCAATCGCACTATGCTTATTATGATTGCAAGGTGTTCTTTAATCTAGAATTTTCTGCTAATACTGTATCAGTAATGGACTACTTGACACTTGATAATTTTTAGAAACACTAACACTGATATGTTAATTATTGCATTCTCCTGCCCAGCCAGTGACTTTGATCTGAATTTGACCCATAATGCACTGTGTGATCAGCATGTATATCATGGGAATTTTGTGGGCAACTTTTTGTCCCTTTCCCTGCATGGCATATTTTCCATCCCCACATGAGACATTCTGGATCGCTTTCAGTTTAAAAAAAAAAAAAAAAAATCTCTTTCCTATTTCCCATACCCGGACAAGCATTTAAAGGTCATAGGCAATGGCCAGAGGTGAAACATAGAATATCAACTTTATTGTCTAGAAGAACAACCCAAAAAGCAAATTCAATCTTCCTGGTGTCTAATTTGCACCCTAAAATTGAATACAATGGTTAAAATATACTGTTTTTTGCCCAATTTCTGAATGTTTGTTTACATCTCACTTATGCGCACTTTCACCGCCAGGGGGCAGTTGTTGTGACGTCATTCAAGCCAAACAGACCGGGAGCAGTTCTGTGTTTAATTGCGAACTGAGCACACGTGTACGGACTTTGGTCGTGAGAGGCTGTGTAAAATGTCTGAAAGCAAAAGCAATTTTGAAGTAGGAAGTCTCCAAATTGAATATCGAGAGGTGAAACCATATATGTATGAACCTATGGACATTGCGAAGCAATCGGTGAACATGGCTCACTGGTTTGACTGTGCAGCCTCAGAATCGGACAGCGACTCAGTCGACTCTGATCATGGTGACCCTGGACCTCAACAAGACTTGCGCCCAAACGATTTATCCTGGTAGTTATGATAAATTCCTACTTTCGTCGTAATACTAAATAAGAGCCCTTTTGAAGAATAATTAAACCGCCCTCCCTAGTTGATATAGGGAACGATTACTTGACAGTGTACTGGTAGGCCACATTAGCCTGCCATCCGTGACATTATACTATTTATAGCCGACTCTAAGCGAGGAAATATCCCTTTGTCTCATTTCCACAATGATTGTACAGGATCCCTCAGGATTCTTGACTTGTCAATTGCAAGCAAAAGTAAAAATGTTTACCTCCAATCTTCTCCTTTTTGCTTGAGTGTTGCTGGTCCGTTTCTTATTTGACTGCTTGATTTTGTTTCACGCGCACAATCCACTCTCTCCGCCTCGTCTCCTCTTCTGGAAAAAGCCAACCCTCTGGCTTCACGCGCACAATCCACTTGCTCCGCCTCTTCTCCCCTTTCGGAAAAAGCCAACCCTCTGGCTTCACGCGCACAATCCACTCGCTCTGCCTCTTCTCCTCTTTCGGATAAAGCCAACCCGCTCGCTTTGCCTCTTCTCCTCTTTTGGAAAAAGCCAACCCACTCGCTCCTCCTCTTCTGGAAAAAGCCAATCCACTCTCTCCGCCTCTTCTCTTCTCCTCTTTTGGAAAAAGCCAACCCACTCGCTCCTCCTCTTCTGGAAAAAGCCAATCCACTCTCTCCGCCTCTTCTCTTCTCCTCTTTTGGAAAAAGCCAACCCTCTCACTCTGCTTCTTCTCCTCTTTTGGAAAAAGCCAACCCGCTCGCTCTGCCTCTTCTCCTCTTTTGGAAAAAGCCAACCCACTCGCTCCGCCACTTCTCCTCTTTTGGAAAAAGCCAACCCACTCGCTCCACCTCTTCTCCTCTTTTGGAAAAGCCAACCCACTCGCTCCAACTCTTCTCCTCTTTTGGAAAAGCCAACCCACTCGCTCCACCTCTTCTCCTCTTCCAGAAAAAGCCAATTCACTCCCTCCGCCTCTTCTCCTCTCTCGGAAAAAGGTAAAAACTTCTTCCTGAACTGGTCCCATTGTTACAGTTCACTGCACAACAATAAGGCATGGGTTTTTCTTTGGAAATTCCTGAAAGCATGTCTGCACTCAAGCCAAATGGCAATGCAAGTAAACGGAAGTGGACTCAACTCAAGCGGCTTGTTTGTCTTGAATGACGTCACACACCGAGTGTTCACAAAAATCGCCGAACAGAAATTCGCTACGAGCCGCACTAACTTATTTTAATTATTACTTATTAACAATACTTCTTGGGACCAGAAGAAAATTACAGAGGGTTTTTTAACATATAAAGTTTCAAATGTGCATAAATTGAAAACATTGCCTATGATCTTTAAACATGTCTTGATATCCTTATTGCATGCCTCTGCATCCCTTATGACTTCCCAGAATGCCCCGTTCTTTTTAAACCACCCCTCTATTTCCTCTCCATGCTCTCTTCTCTTGCTAGGTGAGGGTTTGTCCACTTCCCGTAACTCTCTTCTGAAACTGGGTGGCTCCATTTCCAACCTGTCCCAGAGGAGTGACTCGCGAGTCTCCATGCTCCTGAACCACCTCCTCCCCAGCCCTGGGCATGGTACCTCACCCAGCCCTGTCCCCACCCCACAGAGTACCCCACCATCTTCAAGACACTTTGACTCGACTGACCGAGCCCCACAAGTTCATCTGGAAATCCCTGAGGTTGTGGTGTCTCCACCAGAGGAGGATGAAGAGTCGGAGGAAGACGTTCTGGATCTGAGAGCTGGCGAAGACAAGTATATGTGTAAGTGATGGCATGAACAGAGATGCAGTTACTCATCCCTTCATCTTTTTACCAGATAGTCTATTTCTTCACATCATTCTCACCTTGCTATTCCACCCATTTGAGCATACATGACTCCATCACCAATTGGTCTCCTTGTCCATTTGTCATATTATTATAGCTTTAATGTCTTAAAGTGCATGCATGTTCTACTTTCTTTATCCATCCATCCATCCATCGATCCATTTTACAACTCCATCTCCTGGCATCTTGCCATTGTCATTAAACTTTGTGTCGATGAATGTGCATGTAAGGGCTCCATAAACACAGTCACCAATTTGCAAAACAACTTCAGCTCTAACAACCTGGGAAAGTAAGACTGTGGCAGCAGGGGCGTGGTCAAGCGTCGGTCTGTGAATGGAGGGCAGAGTCAGGGAAGGTAAGTGGCAGAATCACTGCACCTGATGGGAATTAACCTGTTTGTGTGTCTTCTCCAGTGACCGTGCCTTATAAGAGGAGAGGGAGAGCAGAGGAAGGGGGCTCTCCCCGAACGAGAACATGTGTGTGTGTGTGTGTGTGTGTGTGTGTGTGTGTGTGGGAGAATGATTAAAAGCTGAAAAGCTAAAATAAAGAGTTTTTGCAAACTCAGTTCTGGCCTGCCGTGCTTCTGTGCTCCACCCACCTTAACTATTTCTACAGTGGTGCCGAAACCCGGGAGGAGTACAGAAGAAAACAGCCTCATGGAGTCCTCCCCCTTCAAGGACCTAGTCCATGCCCTCGCCTTGGCCCAACAGAGCCAGCACCAGGTGCTGGTCACCCTCCAGAAGGAGCAGGAACAACGGTTCAAAGCCCTGGTGCTGGCACAGCAGGAAGATCGCCAGGCGTTCCAGCGCCTGCTCACGTCGGCGGGGCCCACCATTACCACTGCCGCGGGCCCACCATCACCACCGCCACGGACCCTCCGCACCTCACCCTAACGAAGATGGGTCCGCATGACGACCCCGAAGCCTTCCTCGCTCTTTTTGAGCAGGCGGCAGAGGCATGGGGTTGGCCAGTGGAACAGCGCGCGGCGCGCCTCCTCCCCCTGCTAATGGGCGAGGCGCAGCTGGCCGCACTACAGCTCCCCGCCGACAGCTGGCTGATCTATGCCGACCTCTGCAGGGTGGTCCTCCAATGTGTGGGGCACACCCCGGAGCAGCAGTGCCAGCGCTTCCACGCACTGCACCTGGAGGAGGTTGGCCGGCCGTTCGCGTTTGGCCAGCAACTCCGGGACGCCTGCCGGCAGTGGCTGAGGGCCGACAACTGCGACACTGAGGGAATCCTTGACCTGGTGGCGCTGGAACAATTCATCGCCTGACTTCTGGAAGGAACCGCGGAGTGGGTCCAGTGCCATCACCCGGCGTCGCTGGATCAGGCCATTGAGCTGGCGGAGGACCATATGGCGGCTGTTCCGACAGCAGGACAGCATGTCTCCTCTTCTCCTCTCTCTCTCCCCTTCTGTTTCTCGTCCTCACCCCATTCCCCCACCGCGGAGGCAGGGGCCGGCTCCACCCCAGCCAGCCCGCCACATCCACGGTGCCCTACCATTTCCTACTTCTGTGTCTGTGTCTTCCCCCCCATCAGGTGAGTGAGCTCCGGAACACCGGTGCAGAGGGAAAGCCTGGGCCGGTATGCTGGTGCTGTGGGGAGCCGGGGCACCTCCAGCATCAGTGCTTGGAGGTGGGCATGGTGGTCTAGATCCCCGATGCGCCAGGGACCGCCCTCAATCAGGCTGGAGCGTATCGCATACCGGTGAGTATCCAAGGGGATACATATCAGGCTTTGGTGGACTCTGGCTGTAATCAGACCTCAATCCACCAAAGCCTGGTGCAAGATGAGGCATTGGGGAGAGCCCAATTGGTGAAGGTCTTGTGTGTGCATGGGGATGTTCACAACTACCCTTTAGTGTTGGCCCACATTCTATTTCGAGGGGAGAAATTTAGAGTAAAGGCGGCGGTTAATCCTCGCCTTACCCAGTCGATAATTTTGGGGACTGATTGGCCGGGATTCGGGGAATTAATGACACATTTAGTGAAGAGTGGGGCCTGCCATAGTTTAGCGGGGGGAGGTCCCGGTGTGGCTTTGGCGGGAGCAGCTGTCACAGAGCCGTCTACATCATCACCGCGTCAGAGCGAGGAGCAGCATGCTCCTCCTCCCTCTCTCAGGGATTCCCTCACGGATTTCCTGTTAGAGCAGTCGCGAGATGAGACTCTGTGGCATGCGTTTGACCAAGTGAGAGTAATCGATGGTCAAACGCTCCAGCCAAATGCCACCCTGTCCTTCCCCTATTTCTCCATTATTAAGGATAGATTATACAGAGTGGCGCAGGACACTCAGACTAAAGAACTGATAACTCAGCTTTTGATCCCAAAGAGCCACCGGGAATTTATATTCCAAATGACTCACTTTAATCCCATGGCCGGACACTTAGGGCAGGATAAGACACTAGCCTGAATAATGGCCTGGTTCGATTGGCCAGGGATTCGCAGTGATGTCCGTAGGTGGTGTACGGCGTGCCGCGAATGCCAGTTAGTAAATCCAGAAGCCATTCCAAAAGCGCCTTTGCGCCCTCTGCCATTAATCGAGACCCCAATCGAAACAATTGGGATGGATCTCATCGGGCCATTAGATCGGTCAACACGAGGATATTGCTTTATTTTAGTTCTGGTGGACTATGCAATGTGATATCCGGAAGCAGTGCCTCTTTGCAATATCTCAGCACGCAGTATTGCGGAAGTGCTCTTCCGCGTCATCTCCTGAGTTGGAATCCCCAAAGAGATTCTGACTGATCAAGGCACTATGTTTATGTCATGCACACTGCGTGAACTGTATGGATTACTGGGAATTAAGCCTATCCGCACCAGTGTTTATCACCCACAAACGGATGGCTTAGTTGAACAGTTTAACTGCACCCTCAAGAACATAATTCAAAAATTTGTAAGCGAGGACGCACGCAGCTGGGATAAATGGCTTGAGCCCCTGTTGTTCGCAGTGTGAGAGGTCCCACAAGCCTCCACGGGGTTCTCCCCATTTGAATTATTATACGGGCGTAAGCCACGTGGCATTTTAGATGTGCTGCATGAAAATTGGGAGGAGGGACCTTCAACAAGCAAAAATGAAATTCAATACATTATCAACCTGTGCACCAAACTCCACACCCTCACACACGTAACCCAGGAGAATTTGTGGCAGGCCCAAGAACGTCAAGTCCGTCTGAACGACAGGGGTAGGCGCCTTAGGGAATTCACACCGGGAGATAAAGTGCTCGTGTTGTTGCCCACGTCGAGCTCCAAATTGATCGCCAGGTGGCAAGGACCCTTTGAGGTCACACGGCGAGTCGGGGACGTCGACTATGAGGTGAGGCGAATGGACAGGGGTGGGGCGTTACAAATTTACCACCTCAATCTGTTAAAACTTTGGAATGAGGAGGTCCCTGTGGCATTGGTGTCAGTGGTTCCAGAGAAGGCAGAGCTGGGGCCGGAGGTTCAAAAGGGAAAATTGACATCACCCACTGCTCCGGTCCCCTGTGGAGACCACCTCTCCCTGACCCAGCTCATGGAAGTAGCCCAGGTGCAAACAGAATTTTCTGACATCTTCTCGCCCCTGCCTGGCCACACCCACCTCATAGAACACCACATTGAGACGCCCCCAGGGGTAGTACTTCGCAGCCGCCCTTACAGACTACCCGAACACAAGAAAAAGGTGGTTCGGGAAGAACCCGAGGCCATGCTCGAAATGGGCATCGTCGAAGAGTCCCACAGTGACTTGAGCAGCCCGGTGGTCTTGGTTCCCAAGGCCGACGGGTCAGTCCGGTTCTGTGTGGACTATAGAAAAGTCAACGTGGTGTCTAAATTTGATGTGTACCCAATGCCTTGTATTGACAAGTTGCTCGATCAACTAGGCACGGCTCGTTTTTATTTGACACTGGATTTGACAAAGGGATATTGGCAGATCCCCTTAACTCCGCTATCCCGAGAGAAAACAGCCTTCTCCACACCGTTTGGCTTGCACCAGTTCATCACACTTCCTTTTGGGCTGTTTGGGGCACCCGCTACGTTCCAGCAGCTTATGGATAGGGTCCTCCGCCCCCACGCCATCTATGCGGCCACATACCTGGACGACATTATTATTTATAGTAATGACTGGCTGCGGCACCTAGAACACCTAAGGGCCGTCCTTAGGTCACTGAGACGAGCGGGTCTCACCGCCAACCTGAAGAAGTGTGCGATTGGGTGAGTGGAAATACGGTATCTGGGCTTCCACTTGGGCAATGGGCAGGTGTGTCCCCAAATCAATAAGACAGCAGCGATTGTGGCCTGCCCAAGGCCCAAGACCAAAAAGGGGATGAGACAGTTCCTGGGGCTGGCTGGCTACTATCATAGGTTTATACCTAATTATTCAGACATCACCAGCCCACTGACTGATCTAACTAAAATGGGGGCACCAGATCCAGTCCAGTGGACGGAGCAATGCCAGCGGGCTTTCTCTAAGGTAAAGGGTGCACTGTGTGGGGGGCCACTGTTACACTACCCTGACTTTTCTCTCCCCTTTGTTTTGCAGACAGACGCATCGGACAGAGGGCTGGGGGCTGTTATGTCCCAGGAGGTGGAGGGGGAGGACCGTCCCATGCTGTATATCAGCCACAAGCTGTCGGTGCACAAGGGCAGGTACAGCACCATAGAGAAGGAATGCCTTGCCATCAAGTGGGCAGTCCTCACCCTCCACTACTACCTGCTGGGGCACCCTTTCACCCTCTGGTCGGACTACATGCCCCTGGAGTGGCTCCACCACATGAAGGATGCCAAAGCACGGATCACCCGTTGGTATCTGGCACTCCAGCCGTTAAAGTTCGAGGTGGTCCACAGGCCGGGGGCACAGATGGTCGTGGCAGATTTCCTCTCCCATCGGGGGGGAAGTCAGCTGCAGGCCGGATGGCTCCCCGGCCTGAGTCGGGCGGTGGGGGTATGTGGCAGCGGGGGCGTGGTCAAGCGTCGGTCTGTGAATGGAGGGCAGCGTCAGGGAAGGTAAGTGGCAGAATCACTGCACCTGACAGGAATTAACCTGTGTTTGTGTGTCTTCCCCAGTGACCGTGCCCTATAAGAGGAGAGGGAGAGCAGAAGAAGGGGGCTCTCCCCGAACGAGAACACTTGTGTGTGTGTGTGTGTGTGTGTGTGTGTGTGTGTGTGTGTGGGAGAATGATTAAAAGCTGAAAAGCTAAAATAAAAAGGGTTTTTGCAAACTCAGTTCTGGCCTGCCGTGCTTCTGTGCTCCACCCACCTTAACTATTTCTACAAAGACCCATTCTGTACCCTGCTGTGTGTGTGTGTGTGTGTGTGTGTGTGTGTGTGTGCGTGTGGATGTGTGCACACATGCCTTGTTGTGTTTGGTTATGCAGTAAACTTTCCCATCGATATTATTTTAAGACTACACAGACAGTTTCCCACCGTTATACTTTTTTTATGCTCTACTTGGCTATTCTAAGTGCCTGTACTCCCAGGAGTGAGAAAAATATTACACTTGGTCATTTATTTATTGAGGAAAATGATCCAATATTACATATCTGTGAGTGGCAAAAGTATGTGAACCTTTGCTTTCAGTATCTGGTGTGACCCCCTTGTGCAGCAGTAACTGCAGCTAAATGTTTCCAGTAACTGTTGATCAGTCCTGCACACCAGTTTGGAGGAATTTTAGCCCGTTCCTCCGTACAGAACAGCTTCAACTCCGGGATGTTGGTGGGTTTCCTCACATGAGCTGCTCGCTTCAGGTCCTTCCACAACATTTCGATTGGATTAAGGTCAGGACTTTGACTTGGCCATTCCAAAACATTAACTTTATTCTTATTTAACTATTCTTTGGTAGAACGACTTGTGTACTTAGGGTCATTGTCTTGCTGCATGACCCACCTTCTCTTGAGATTCAGTTCATGGACACATGTCCTGACATTTTCCTTTAGAATTCGCTGGCATAATTCAGAATCTATTGTTCCATCAATGATGGCAAGCTGTCCGGGCCCAGATACAGCAAAACAGGCCCAAACCATGATACTACCACCACCATGTTTCACAGATGGGATAAGGTTCTTATGCTGGAATGCAGTGTTTTCCTTTCTCCAAACATTATGCTTCTCATTTAAACCAAGGAGTTCTATTTTGGTCTCATCCATCCAATAGCCTTCTGGCTTGTCCACGTGATAGTTAGCAAACTGCAGATGAGCAGCAATGTTCTTTTTGGAGTGCAGTGACTTTCTCCTTGCAACCCTGCCATGCACACCATTGTTGTTCAGTGTTCTCCTGATAGTGGACTCATTAAGATTAACATTAACCAATGTGAGAGAGGCCTTCAGTTGTGTAGAAGTTACCCTGGGGTCCCTTTGTGACGTCGCCGACTATTACACGCCTTGCTCTTGGAGTGATCTTTGTTGGTCGACCACTGCTGGGGAGGATAACAATGGTCTTGAATTTCCTCCATTTGTACACAATCTGTCTGACTGTGGATTGGTGGAGTCCAAACTCTTTAGAGATGGTTTTGTAACCTTTTCCAGCCTGATGAGCATCAACAATGCTTTTTCTGAGGTCCTCAGAAATCTCCTTTGTTTGTGCCTTGATACACTTCCACAAACATGTGTTGTGAAGATCAGACTTTGATAGATCCCTGTTCTTTAAATAAAACAGGGTGCCAACTCACACCTGATTATCATCCCATTGATTGAAAACACCTGACTCTAATTTCACATTTCAAATTACCTGCTAATCCTAGAGGTTCACATACTTTTGTCACTCACAGATACGTAATACTGGATCATTTTCCTCAATAAATAAATGACCAAGTATAATATTTTTGTCTCATTTGTTTAACTGGGTTCTCTTTATCTACTTTTAGATTAGATTAGATTAGATAAAACTTTATTGATCCCTTTGGGCAGGTTCCCTCAGGGAAATTAAGGTTCCAGCAGCATCATTACAGATAAACAGAGAAAAGAAATAGAGAAAACTTCTAGATAAATTAAAATAAATTAAGTATATACATACACAAATATAAAAAGAATAAGATATGGGGAAGAGAGGAAGGGGGAGGGGGAGGGGGAAAGGTGGGGAGAAGGGGGGAGCGGCGGCAGGAGAGATATTGCACTTTATATTGCACATTATATTGCACATTGTCCGGTATTGCTTATTGTTAGGCTAGGCTACTGCTCCTTCCCATCCTCTGTCCTCCTGTTACCCCTCCTCCCCCCCAGAGAGGAGTTGTACAGTCTGATGGTGTGAGGGACAAAGGAGTTTTTGAGTCTGTTCATTCTGCACTTGGGAAGGAGCATTCTGTCAGTGAACAGGCTCCTCTGGTTGCTGATGACGGTGTGCAGAGGGTGACTGGTATCGTCCATGATGTTCAATAGTTTGTCCATAGACCTCTTCTCTGCCACCATCACCAGAGAGTCCAGCTTCATGCCAACCACAGAGCCGGCTCACCTGATCAGCTTGTCCAGCCTGGATGTGTCCCTCTTGGATGTGCTGCCCCCCCCCCCCCAGCACACCACGGTGTAAAACAGGACACTGGCAATCACAGACTGATAGAACATCCACAGGAGTTTCCTGCAGATGTTAAAGGACCGCAGTCTCCTAAGGAAGTATAGCCTGCTCTGTCCCTTCCTGTATAAGTGTTTGGTGTTGCAAGTCCAGTCCGGCTTGCTGTCCAGCCACAGCCTGAGGTACTTGTAGGAATCGACAGCCTCCACCTCGACTCCCTCGATCAGAACTGGTCGTGACCTTGGTCTGGACCTCCCAAAGTCAATGACCAGCTCCTTGGTCTTCGAGGTGTTGAGCTGCAGATGGTTCCTGTTGCACCACACAGCAAAGTCCCTCACCAGGCTCCTATACTCCTCCTCTCTGTCGTCACTGATACACCCAACAATGGCTGTGTCATCGGCAAACTTCTGAATGTGACACAGCTCCGTGTTGTAGCAGAAGTCCGTGGTGTACAGGGTGAAGAGAAGACAGGCCAACACCGTGCCCTGGGGTGCTCGGGTGCTGCTAATCACAGTGTCAGATGTGATGTCCTTCAGCCTGACATACTGCGGCCTGTCAGTGAGGTAGCTGGAGATCCAGGTGACCAGGCAGGGGTCCACTTGCATCCTGTTCAGTTTGTCCTGAAGCAGTAGGGGCTGGATGGTGTTGAAGGCACTCGAGAAGTCCAAGAAGAGGATCCTCACTGTGCCATTTCCCTTATCCAGATGCGAGTGGGCTCGGTGTAGCAGGTAGAGGATGGCGTCTTCCACACCAACACCTGCCTGGTACGCAAACTGCAGACAGTCCTGGGCATGTTGTACCTGGGGTCTGAGGAGGCTGAGGAAGAGCCACTCCAACATTTTCATCAGATGTGAAGTGAGTGCCACCGGTCGAAAGTCGTTCAGCTCGCTGGGCCGATTCTTTTTGGGAACTGGAATGATACATGATGTCTTCCAGAGGGTGGGCACTCTCCCCAGCTGCAGGCTGAGGTTGAAGATGCGTTGGAGTGGTTCACCCAGTTCAGCAGCACAGGTCTTCAGCAGTTGGGGACACACCTTGTCCGGGCCTGCTGCTTTCCTGGGGTGAAGCTTCCTCAGTTGACCTCTGACCTGGTCTGCAGTAATTTTAGGACTTGTGTGAAAATCTGATGATGTTTTAGGTCATATTTATGCAGAAATATAGAAAATTCTAAAGGGTTCACAAAATTTCAAGCACCACTGTATCTACTGTAAGGCTCTACATGATAATTCGTATACAGTGTCTTGCAAAAGTATTCATCCCCCTTGCTGTTTGCCCTGTTTTGTCGTATTACAAGCTGGAATTAAAATGGATTTTTGGAGTGTGAGCGCCACTTGATTTATACAACATGCTTACTTTAAAGGTGCAAATTGTTTTTTTTATTGTGACACAATAAAAAGGTTCACAATAATTAAGATGAAAAATCAGAAATCTGGAGTGTGCATAGGTATTCACCCCCTTTCATATGAAACCCCTATGTAAGCGCTGGTCCAACCAATTCACGTCATAAGTCACATAATTAATTGAATAAGATAAATGTGTGCAATCAAAGAGTCACATGATCTGTCACATGATGTCTGTATAAATCAACCTGTTCTGGAAGGACCCTGACTCTGCAACACTACTAAACAAGCAACATGAAAACCAAGGAGTCTCCAAACAGGTCAGAGACAAAGTTGTGGAGTATAGACCAGAGTTGGGTTATAAAAAATATCCCAAACTTTGAATATCCCACGGAGCAGCATTAAATCCATTATAGCAAAATGGAAAGAATATGGCATCACTACAAACCTGACGAGAGAAGCCCGCCCACCAAAACTCACAGACTGGGCAAGGATGGCATTAATCAGAGATGCAACAAAAACACCAAATATAACACTAAAGGAGCTGCAAAGGTCCACAGTGGAGATGGGAATATCTGTCCATAGGACCACTTTAAGCTGTATATTCCACAGAGTGGGGCTTTATGGAAGAGTGGCCAGAAAAAAAAAATCAGAAAACACATTTGGAGTTTGCCCAACAGCATGTGGCAGACTCCCCAAACACATGGAAGAGCATTCTCTGGTCAGATGAGACTAAAATTGAACTTTTTGGCCATCATGGGAAACACCATGTGTGGCGCAAACTCAACACCCTGAGAACACCATTCCTACAGTGAAGCATGGTCGTGGCAGCATCATGCTGTGGGGATGTTTTTCATCTGCAGGGACAGGAAAGCTGGTCAGGACTGAAGCAAAAATGGATGGCACTAAATACAGGGCAATTCTGGAGGAAAACCTGTTTGAGTCAGCCAAAGGTTTGAGACTGGGACAAAGGTTCACATTCCAGCAGGACAATGACCCTAAACATACTGCTAAAGCAACATTGGAGTAGTTTAAAGGGAAACATTTAAATGTCATGGAATGGCCTAGTCAAAGTCCAGACCTCAATCCAGTTGAGAATCTGTGGCATAACTTTAAGATTGCTGTTCACCAATGCAACCCATCTAACTTGAAGGAGTTGGAACAGTTCTACCTTGAGGAATGGGCAAAAATCCCAGTGGCCAAATGTGCTAAGCTAATGGAGACATACCCCAAAAGACTTGCAGCTGTAATTGCAGCAAAATATGGCTCTACAAAGTATTGACTTCGGGGAGTGAATACCTATGCACACTCCAGATTTCTGTTTTTTCATCTTAATTATTGTTTGTGTCATAATTAAAAAAAAATACAATTTGCACCTTTAATGTGGTAGGCATGTTATGTAACTCAAATGATGTTAACCCCCCAAAAATCCGTTTTAAGTTCAGCTTGTAATGTGACAAAAGAGGACAAACACCAAGGGGGATGAATACTTTTCCAAGACACTGTATATTAGAAAAGTGCATGTACTGTATACAGTATGTGTTTACCAGCAAAACTGCGTTTGTGAGGGACGGTGAGTTTGTGGCGAGTGTTGTATTGTATGTGTGTATTTAGTTAGTATTCTTCAGTTAATCTCTGAATAAAGCCATGTTGGCATCTCGAGCATGTGTCCTGCTTTGGAGCTTTGGATAATCTGTCCATAGTCTCACATTGCTCACTGAGGAATGCCAACCTGCTCAGGTGCCCATATATAACATATCACAGTCTTCCAGCATGAGTATGAAAGAGTCCAATGAGCAAGCTTTCTCAGTGACAAACATGTGAAGCACCAGTGTAAGCTAGAACCTCTGGTGAGATTTGTTTCTGTGGTCATTGAAAACTGAGCTGAAGTTGAATGTGACATTGGGAAGAGAACGTGATGGGAATTTAAGTAGATTGTATCCCCATTTTCCTTCTTATTTGACAAAACTGTGCAATAAATGTTTTGAAAATGAGATTTGATAATTGTCTTACTGCTCTGTTATCTTAGCTGGAATAGCTGGTCTACCAGTTTGGCCAGCTTGGCCTTTGCCTTGGCAGCCAATTAGACCAAGCTGAATTTTTCAGCAGGGATATGCAATGGAACAAAGAAAAAATAGTTGCAGTATTGTTGGGAAATCATCAGGCAACCATCAACTAATGACAATGACACAGTCATCCATGGCCAAGAGCCAAAGACACATGCTGTCCGGGTTTAATTTTTTATTTATTTATTTTTAAATCATGGCCGGATTCTTGCCCGAACTGATGGTGCAATTATCAGTTTTTCTTTGGCTAATCGGATGCAAGGTACAGCGGCACAGTGGTGTAGTGGTTAGCACTGTCACCTCACAGCAAGAAGGTTCTGGGTTCGAGCCCAGTGGCCGACAGGGGCCTTTCTGTGTGGAGTTTGCATGTTCTCCTTGTGTCTGTGTGGGTTTCCTCTAGGTGCTCCGGTTTCCCCCACAGTCCAAAGACATGCAGGTTAGGCTAATTGGAGGTTCTAAATTGACTGTAGATGTGAGTGTGAATGGTTGTTTGTCTCTATGTGTCAGCCCTGTAATGATCTGGTGACTTGTCCAGGGTGTACCCCGCCTCTTGCCCATAGTCAGCTGGGATAGGATCCAGCTTGCCCACAACCCTACACAGGATAAGTGGTTACGGATAATGGACGGATGGATGGACACAAGGTACGCCACCACACTTGCCTGAGCAGTTGGGGGTTAGGTGCCTTGCTCAAGGGCACTTGAGCCAATCCTGCTGGTTCAGGGAATGAAACCAGTGACCTCTTGGTCCCAAAGCTGTTTTGGTCTCTAACCATTTGGCCATGGCTTCCACCCTAAATTTTTTTTTTTTTATCATTCAGCTATTCTGGCTACGTGAATATTGTTATATCAATACAGCAGCAGTATTGAATGTGTTCTGTTAGTCATTTTGACTCCGCTAGTACACAAATATTTCAAATAAACCTGAAGAAAGATCATGTGGTGCTGCACATCTGCTTGTACCTGGTCCTGTTTGCTGCTCCATGAAGTAAGTTTAGCACTCTTTTTTTGTAACAATATCTTTCTTTCCCTGTTTGTTTTATTGTCTGCCTCTTGTGCATTCTCTCAGGTACATTGGCGTCGTCTTCTCCTCTCTCTGGCTCTGTGGACTCAGGCAGGGTGAGTGAAAACAGATCAGCCAAGTCAAGCAACAGCAAAGATGGAAGCACTGTAGATCTTAGCAAGGTAACACACACACATGCCATAAGAATGCAAACCCACAATATGATACACTCACCAATCAAGTGGTTCAAGTTGTAACAACTCTGCTGCTTAGAAACAGGGACAACAAGCCTAACAAGTGAGATGATTTAGCTTGCTAGCATACCTGTATAGCCTTTAAGTCTTTTATATGAATGGTGTAAAGGTAGGGTGACAGAAGAAATGAAACTAAATCATCAGGAACATCTACATTTCCCTCACGTGTGTTGGTAAAATCCTAAGAAAAGACTGTATGACTAAAATTGCACTGTACTTATAGTTAGCATCAATTGTTAAAAAAATTCCATGGCTGCTTCTTGTTCATCAACTCTGTTGGAGAAGCTTATGTTTTCACTTCTATTGGTTTGCCTGTTCCCAACATTTCTCAAAAAGTAGTGAATGAATTTTGATGATGTTTTGAGGAAAGGTGAGCCATGGGTAAAGGAACAATCAGTTAGATTTTGACGCAAATCTGGATACGTGGCTTGGTGGAGGCAAGAACTCTACCGAGTGCCCTTCGAGTTGAGAAATATCAATGTCAGAAATAATAAAGTTTTGGCTGCTGGATATTTACCAATAATGTGGTGACACTGTCTTACTATCCTCATCAGGACCTTTAATTGAAATAATAATTAAGCTTAGCTATCCTAGGCTACACCTGACCTTAACCGCAATAACCAAAATGAAATCTTTTGCCTTTTAGTTTATTATTTTTTATTTTTTAAAAATAAAAGCTACGGTAGGCGGCACGGTGGTGTAGTGGTTAGCGCTGTCGCCTCACAGCAAGAAGGTCCTGGGTTCGAGCCCCGTGGCCGGCGAGGGCCTTTCTGTGTGGAGTTTGCATGTTCTCCCCGTGTCCGCGTGGGTTTCCTCCGGGTGCTCCGGTTTCCCCCACAGTCCAAAGACATGCAGGTTAGGTTAACTGGTGACTCTAAATTGACCGTAGGTGTGAATGTGAGTGTGAATGGTTGTCTGTGTCTATGTGTCGGCCCTGTGATGACCTGGCGACTTGTCCAGGGTGTACCCCGCCTTTCGCCCGTAGTCAGCTGGGATAGGCTCCAGCTTGCCTGCGACCCTGTAGAAGGATAAAGCGGCTAGAGATAATGAGATGAGATAAAAGCTACATGTTTTTAAAACAAACAAACAAACAGTTTTTCTTGTGGGGACCAGCGAAATATTCCTAACTGTCAGATATTCCTGTCCCTGTGGGCCTTTTTTTTTCCTCCATGAAGATGCTTAAAAAAACCCCCACCAGCACTTGAATGTAAACACTTTTTTTTTTTGCCTAGGATGTGTTTTATGTCTTGCTCTGAGGTACTGTTCATTGTTTCAGACAAGACCACACTGTGTGTGTTCACTGGAATTTTCCACCAAGTAAATCCTTCTTTACTTAATCATGTCCTCTGTTTATGGCTCCACAAAATATCCGTAATGTCTAAAACCACACATTATTCACTACAAAGTGTTTCATTAAGACAATTTCCCCAACGTATCATTCATATCTGAAAGTCAGGGGTAGAAAATACTTCACTGATGTTACTATAGCATATTAAATATTATTTTGATGTATTTATACTTATACTTGAGTTCTTGAAATTGAAATGCTGTACTTTTACTGAATTACTTACATATTAATTTCCATGAAAATGTTCTTTTACTCTCAGGGAGGGAGGGAGGGGTGGCATACTCTTGCTCACCTGTCAATTGCAGCGATACGAGCTAATCATGGGTGTCTGTGATAGCACTTTCCTCTGACTGTATTACACCATCCCTGATGTTCCATAAGCAGTCACATGCCTTGAAGGAAGCATTTGATAGCCTTCGCCTTCCCTGGTCGTGTGACTGGGGAGAGCTACCCGGTGGGCAGAAATTGGCTATGACTAAATGAGGGAGAAAATTGTGGGAAAAAAAAATCCTGAAAAAGTGTCAAGTCAAAGTCCCTCTCATGTCAGGACCTGGTCTTCCCAGGCAGCCTCCCATTCCAGTACTAACAAGGCCCTTAAACACATCAGTTTGCTGATCTCCGTTTCCGTAGCCCCCGGCCTTTCGCTTATACAGCTAGGGTTAGAGTGGGGTGCTGGTCTTCTGGTAACCACGAGAGTTTGACTCCCCAGTCACATCTATATTGCAGTGAGCCTTGCTAGACAGCAGTAGGTGCCATTTTTATGATGGTCTTTGGTATGACCCAACTGTGAGTAGAACTCGCAATCTCTCGATCAAGAGGCGGACATACGTATTAACCACTAGGCCAACTTGCGGGCCCAAAAAAGTGTATCGTCACATAATTCACCAGGATATCAATTTAACGATCTGTAATTTGACATTTCCTGCAAATATTTAAGTGTATCCGCAATCTTCAATTTTGTGTTTTTTTTTCTTTGTGTGTCTCATTGGCAGGTGATCCAGCAATAATAAATGTGCATATGGTGTAGAATACTCTTGTTTGTGTTCCCTAACATTCCTTTCAGGAATGAAAACTAGGCTGTCCAGTTAAAGAAATAAGAAGAATCCTCTCTTACTCTTTCATATTACCTTCTCTTAGGTGGACATGAACTTCATGAAGAAGATCCCTCCAGGGGCAGAGGCCTCGAACGTGCTGGTAGGTGAAGTGGATTTCCTGGAGAAACCCATCATCGCCTTTGTTCGTCTCTCTCCTGCTGTACTGCTCACAGGACTCACGGAAGTGCCTGTGCCAACCAGGTAATGCCAACATGTAGGAATTTTAAATGAGGAATATACATAAAACTGTAATATGAATGATGGAAGGTAGTATAATTCACAAAATAGATTTACAACATGTCATCCAAGCTCGACTGCATTTAGAAAGTGATTTATGTAGACGTGTTAGTTAAGTACAGAATAAAACAGTCTGCGCTGGGCAGCGATAGGAAAATAATCCGTGACTGGGTGGTGTGATGCAGCCTGACGTGTAGTGGTTACTGTTACTGTTACCACCACGAAGTTGATCACTTTCCTTCCTTAATGTCATATACTTTTAAAGTTATTGGAATATCAGCAAAAGAAGTTAATTCCTTTTATCACTTGGTTATAGCAGCTATAAACAGTCACTGTCTCACTTTTTTATCTCAGTCATGAAATTAATAATAATGGGTAATATTTGCAGCTTGTCATGTTACTGAGAAACCAGGACATGTGAAGTTCTTTGTCCAGAAGACTTTCTTGTAGCGGAAAACTTACTACTTCTGACACTGGAGACTTGTTCTATCAATGTTAAATAAATATCTCGTTCATAGACCACATCATTATTAGATATACTGTATATTTAATAGTTATTCCACGAAATCGAGTCATACATGAGCTGACAGCTGACGAGGCGCGTAGCACCGAGTTGGCTATAAGCCATGTACGACGAGATTGAGTGGAATAACTGTCTTATTCTATCCACATTCACTGGATTTTGAGAAACATGGAATTTTTATTTCACAAATTCGATAAATAAAAACTTTATACAAAACATCCAACAAAATAATTTCCGCTTAGAATGTAAACAAACCGGCGAAATGACAGGAGCAATTTGTGAAAAATGCAATAATAATAATTCTTGAAAAATAAAAAAAGATATGTTCTTACCATCAAATACTTTTATTCCATATTGTGTTGCTTTTTTGTATTTTTGGGGGATTTCTTCTTCTTCTTCTTTCGGGTTTTTTTTGGCGGTTGGCAAACCAACTTAAAGGTGCATTACCGCCACTGACTGGGCTGGAGTGTGTTTCACTTCAGGAGATTTTGGAGGGAAAAAAAACCCTATATTCTTTTAGCTATTTCTGTTTCTTTTAAATACCTGATAACAATTTTTGTGGTTTTGTTTTCAAATAGAGTTTAGTTTTTATTTAGTCATCGGTTGGTTCAGCAACATGCGCCGCCATTTAGTTTTTCTCTACCCATGGTATATGAGCTGATATCCTAGTAGTAGAGTAGCCAATCAGAGCACGCAATTACTCATATCCAGTGAATGTGGATAGTGTGTCTGTGTATGTATGTATGTATGTATGTATGTATGTATGTGTATATATATATATATATATATATATATATATATATATATATATATATATATATATATAAAATGTATGTGTGTGTGTACTGGCTAAAAGCAGAGCTCCTGATGAGTAAAAAGCAAATTAAAAATAAGTGCTGGATTAAAAAACAACCTATCTTATGTAAATAAAGATACAAATTTCATTGTCCAGTGGTCAAGTCTTCATGAGATACATTGCCTTGCACTTATGATTGGGTTCCCTGTGGCGGTACATTGTTTGTACATATGTACATATGTATGTAGGAATGTTGTATGCTTGCAAAAGCCATCAAAAATCTGGCTGATGTTCCCTTAAGTATGGAGCTCCGCTGTCAATGATGATATCACTTCGTCAGTGGCTTGTTGATAACAAATTATCATTGCATCTCAGTAAAATGGAATTGGTGTTGTTGGTAGCAGCTATCGTATAAAAGAACAATCTGTTATGAATGTAAGGTGTAATGGATATCCCATTCAGGCCAAATCTACTGTAAAATATCTTGGGGTTGAACTGGATCGGACTCTATCTAGTAGTTTCATGGCAAACAAGCTGATAAAAAAGATCAACACTCGTGTAAAGTTTATGGTTCGAATAAGGAAGTATCTGGACTTATCAACTGCTAAACTTGTTGTGTCCTTGCTGGTTCTATGTCATCTTGATTATGGCTCATGTGCATGGTATTCAGGTTTGTTAAAATTGCTAAAGGAAAAACTGAAAATATGTCAAGACAAATTAATCAGACTTCTCCTAAATCTTGATTCTACGTCAGATATAACTGTTAATCATTTTAAAACTCTTCAGTGGCTTCTTGTGGAGTACAGAGTTTCCTACAAGAAAGTACTTCATGTCAAAAAGGTTGTTTCTGGTGAGAATCCTTCTTATTTATGTAACAATATTATGTATGCCAGGTTCATACATTCTCATGCCACAAGATCTAGCAGTTCTTCTCTCATTTTACCTCATGTTCATAACATTTTTGGTAAATGTAGTTTTTTATATACTGCCATCATTGAGTGGGATAAGCTAGGTTCTGATGTACAAAAGATCAACAGTTTTAAATATGTGTGCAAAAAAGTTTTATTTGATAATTATCTGTATCGGAGGACATTTTTGTTCATTTTTCTTAATATTACCTTTTATCCCCTGCCCAAACAAAGTTTGGTGGGGAATATAGAAATGGGTTCCATCTGTTTGGTCATATTTTCGTTTCTGGGCCATATCTTTAAAACTACTGAAGATATCTTCATGAAACTTTGTGTACATATCAAGCAACATGTGAACTGGTCGGCGGCATGGTGGTGTAGTGGTTAGCGCTGTCGCCTCACAGCAAGAAGGTCCGGGTTCGAGCCCCGTGGCCGGCGAGGGCCTTTCTGTGTGGAGTTTGCATGTTCTCCCCGTGTCCGTGTGGGTTTCCTCCGGGTGCTCCGGTTTCCCCCACAGTCCAAAGACATGCAGGTTAGGTTAACTGGTGACTCTAAATTGACCGTAGGTGTGAATGTGAGTGTGAATGGTTGTCTGTGTCTATGTGTCAGCCCTGTGATGACCTGGTGACTTGTCCAGGGTGTACCCCGCCTTTCGCCCGTAGTCAGCTGGGATAGGCTCCAGCTTGCCTGCAACCCTGTAGAACAGGATAAAGCGGCTAGAGATGATGAGATGAGATGTGAACTGGTACCTTTTGCTATTTTGGATTTTTTTTTTATTTTTACATAAAAAATAGATTTTGACTTAGTTTTTAAGGGCAATGTTTGTTTCCAGAGCATATATCCAAAACTATTCATGATATGGATTTGAAAAATGGTATACATGTTAACAAGGTGATGTACCGGTAGATGTACCTTTTCATACTAAGAAATTTGAGAAATTTTAATTTTTCATGTTTCCATGGAGGGCGGTACGGTGGTGCAGTGGTTAGCGCTGTTGCCTCACAGCAAGAAGGTCCGGGTTCGAGCCCAGCGGCCGGCGAGGGCCTTTCTGTGCGGAGTTTGCATGTTCTCCCCATGTCCGCGTGGGTTTCCTCTGGGTGCTCCGGTTTCCCCCACAGTCCAAAGACATGCAGGTTAGGTTAACTGGTGACTCTAAGTTGACTGTAGGTGTGAATGTGAGTGTGAATGGTTGTCTGTGTCTATGTGTCAGCCCTGTGATGACCTGGCGACTTGTCCAGGGTGTACCCCGCCTCTCGCCCGTAGTCAGCTGGGATAGGCTCCAGCTTGCCTGCGACCCTGTAGAACAGGATAAAGCCGTTAGAGATAATGAGATGAATGAGATGAGATGTTTCCATGGAAACAATTTCAGACTTAGTCTCTGAGGTTAGTCTTAGGGGTAGGTTTTGTTTCTGGAGCAGAACTTGAAAACGATGAGTGGTACGGTCTTGAAAGCTTGTATATGTGCTGATTAAGTAATGTATATGTTCCTTTTGATATTAAGAAATGTGAGAAATTTAAATTTTTTAGCTCACCTGGACCAAAGGTCTGGTGGGTTTATGCCATGGGCTGCTGAGGTCAGTGTAAAGAGGTAGGGTTGATTTCCTGCAGCAGAACTTGAAAAATGTGACAAATAATATCTTGAGACTTGGTATATAGTTGGTATATAGGGTGGGGGATATAGATGACTCTGTCGTCTTGTTTTTTAATATACTATGTTTAGTTTCATTAAGTCATCATTGTATTTTTTTATTGTTTGCTGTATTTTTAATTCTTTGTACACCCTGGTTATTTTATTTCCACTACACAGAGGACCTCAATGGAAGTAAGTCCCCTGTTGGACTTTTTTGAGTAATCCTCAGTATAATATACTGTATTCACCATCGTATACTTTACAATTTGTGAGTTGATGTATCTAATGTACTCTGATTTTTTTATACCTGTTATGGCTGTGGTGTTGGGGGTATGTTTTTTTTTTTTTGTCTCTCTCCAGGTAGCACCCTCCACCGTTGCTGTGAGTGGTTAGCTGCGCCGGTGCTTAAAGGTCATAGGCAATGGTCGGAGGTGAAACATAGAATATCAACTTTATTGTCTAGAAGAACGACCCCAAAAGCAAATTCAATCTTCCTGGTGTCTAATTTGCAACCTAAAATTGAATAAAATGGTTAAAATATACTGTTTTGCCCAATTTCCGAAGGTTTTTTTTTACATCTCACTTATGCGCACTTTCACCACCAGGGGACAGTCGTTGTGACGTCATTCAAGCCAAACGGAGTGGGAGCAGTTCTGTGTTTACTTGCGAACCAAGCACACGTGTACAGACTTTGTTCATAAGAGGCTGTGTAAAATGTCTGAAAATCGCCGAACAGAAATTCGCCGCGATCCGCGCTAACTTATTTTAATTATTACTTATTAACAATACTTCTTGGGACCAGAAGAAAATTACAGAGGGTTTTTTTAACATATAAAGTTTCAAATGTGCCTAAAGTTAAAACCGTTGCCTATGAGCTTTAATTGTTCACTGGAAGCAGCTGTTTTAAAAGACCTGGGGAAACCTATTTTATTATTCTATGGCATTGACTAGCCTGTGTTAGACATTTATTGATTGATTGATAGATTGATTGCTTTATTCTGAACAGTAAAGAAGATATAAAAAAACAAAAATAAAAAATGCAATAATCAAAACATCGTCATAAACAAACAGAATAACATAGCCGCAAGGCAGTAACAATGATGTTCAGAAAGGATTAGGAAGAAGTAAATAACTTATCAAATCCTAACCCTCTATACCACCACTAATCAAAAGTCACTTTCCGCCATAATAAACTATATATACAAAAGAAAACAAAAGCAACAACAAAAAAGAAAACATACCAAGACATACCAATCAAATCATATATACAGATATTTGTTATGCATATATACACACATACAATACATATATACAGTACATACATATACACATACCTATAACTATACATATATCCATATGTACACAGACACCATAATATCATAATTATGCATCTTATGCATATATATTATATACAATTATGCATATATATATATATATATATATATATATATATATATATATATATATATATATATATATATATATATATCGATCGGGTGGGGAGAAAAAAGTGATACCCCTGTTTAATCAAGAATAACTCAAAAACTAGGCTATGCATACAAACTAAATTTGGTACAGGTCATGAGCAGCTAGTTTTAGTCAAGTGGTGAAATTTTCAGCCAAAAATATTCATTAACGCAGGAATAATGAGGAAATACAAAATTCAGGTAAAAAAATGCAATGCCAGACGTTCTTATTGTGTCATCCAGTGCATCTACCAGTGCGTCTGCTGCCTGATGACGTAACGTCTGCGCGTGGCAGTCCCTATAACCTAAACATTCTGAACAGCCTGGTTTTGGAGCATTTGATTTTGTAAAGCCCTTGAGAGAAGTCATGGTTTTGAGTGAAGAAGATAAAGCTATTGTTAAGGCCTGTGTGGAAGAGAAAGGCTGGGGTGCTAAGCGGCTAATAAAGGAGTTCACTCTTAACAGGTGGATTAAAAGAATTAAAGAAACTGGTTCCACAGATAGGAAGCCAGGCAGTGGACGACCTCGAACAGCTACAACTGATGATAACAAGGCCCGAGTTGAGGAGCTCATCGCATCCCAGGAGGACCAGCCAGGGTCACATAAATCTCAAAGACAAATTGCGCACGATTTAAACATCAGTCGTACTTCTGTTAGAACCATTACCAAGGAACTTAATTTGAAACCATTCAAGAGAATCAGGGTTTCAAGACGTGATACTAACGTGAAACAGAAGCGAAAGACTCGCAGCCGGAATTTAAACGACAGGTATTCAGCCAAGGATGTAAGACGGATGGTGTTTACGGATGAAAAGGATTTTACGTACGAAGTTGCACGCAATAGACAGAACGATAGGCTTTATGGAAGAAAGAAGAATGACATTCCTCCCACAAGACTCTACCATGAAACTTCAAGGTTTACCAAGAAAGTCATGGTGTCAGCTGGTGTGTCTTGGAATGGAAGAACTAACATCCACTTTATCAATACGAACAAAGTGAAGGTGAACTCTCAATCTTACATGCAGCTGTTGGAAAACGGACTTCTGCCGGATTGCAGACAACTCTATCCACACGACACGTACATTTTTCAGCAGGATGGGGCCACCTCGCATACAAGCCGCGTTACCCAGGAATACCTAGAACACTCCAATGTTCATAAAAAAGGATGAGTGGCCCCCACAGTCACCTGACTTGAATCCAATGGACTACAGTGTTTGGGATTCGTTATCCGAAAAAGTTTATGCCGGAAGGACAGAAAAGTTCACAGAACAGGAACTGAAGGACAAGATAATAGAAAAGTGGGATGAAATATCAGTTGCTGAAATTCGAAAGTCCATATCTTCCTGGAAAAAGAGACATTGATTGGTTGATTCCGAGGATGGAGGCCATATCGACCATCTTCTCGATTAAAGCCGTGGTAAGTAAATAATAAGTCAACGTCTGGCATTGCATTTTTTTACCTGAATTTTGTATTTCTTCATTATTCCTGTGTTAATGAATATTTTTGGCTGAAAATTTCACCACTTGACTAAAACTAGCTGCTCATAACATGTACCAAATTTAGTTTGTATGCATAGCCTAGTTTTTCTTGATTAAACAGGGGTATCACTTTTTTCTGCCCACCCGATATATATATATATATATATATATATATATATATATATATATATATATATATATATACAGTGGTGCTTGAAAGTTTGTGAACCCTTTAGAATTTTCTATATTTCTGCATAAATATGACCTAAAACATCATCGGATTTTCACACAAGTCCTAAAGGTAGATAAAGAGAACCCAGTTAAACAAATGAGACAAAAATATTATACTTGGTCATTTATTTATTGAGGAAAATGATCCAATATTACATACCTGTGAGTGGCAAAAGTATGTGAACCTCTAGGATTAGCAGTTAATTTGAAGGTGAAATTAGAGTCAGGTGTTTTCAATCAATGGGATGACAATCAGGTGTGAGTGGGCACCCTGTTTTATTTAAAGAACAAGGCTCTATCAAAGTCTGATCTTCACAACACATGTTTGTGGAAGTGTATCATGGCACGAACAAAGGAGATTTCTGAGGACCTCAGAAAAAGTGTTGCTGATGCTCATCAGGCTGGAAAACATTACAAAACCATCTCTAAAGAGTTTGGACTCCACCAATCCACAGACAGACAGACAGACAGACAGACAGACAGACTGTGTACAAATGGAGGAAACTCAAGACCATTGTTACCCTCCCCAGGAGTGGGCGACCAACAAAGATCACTCCAAGAGCAAGGCATGTAATAGTCGGCGAGGTCACAAAGGACCCCAGGGTAACTTCTAAGCAACTGAAGGCCTCTCTCACATTGGCTAATGTTAATGTTCCTGAGTCCACCATCAGGAAAACACTGAACAACAATGGTGTGCATGGCAGGGCTGCAAGGAGAAAGCCACTGCTCTCCAAAAAGAACATTTCTGCTTGTCTACAGTCTGTTAAAGATCATGTGGACAAGCCAGAAGGCTATTGGACAAATGTTTTGTGGACGGATGAGACCAAAATAGAATTTTTGATTTAAATGAGAAGCGTTATGTTTGGAGAAAGGAAAACACTGCATTCCAGCATAAGAACCTTATCCCATCTGTGAAACATGGTGGTGGTAGTATCATGGTTTGGGCCTGTTTTGCTGCATCTGGGCAAGGATGGCTTGCCATCATTGATGGAACAATGAATTCTGAATTATACCAGTGAATTCTAAAGGAAAATGTCAGGACATCTGTCCATGAACTGAATCTCAAGAGAAGGTGGGCCATGCAGCAAGACAACGGCCCTAAGCACACAAGTCGTTCTACCAAAGAATGGTTAAAGAAGAATAAAGTTAATGTTTTGGAATGGCCAAGTCAAAGTCCTGATTTTAATCTAATCAAAATGTTGTGGAAGGACCTGAAGCGAGCAGTTCATGTGAGGAAAACCACCAACATCCCAGAGTTGAAGCTGTTCTGTATGGAGGAATGGGCTAAAATTCCTCCAAGCTGGTGTGCAGGACTGATCAACAGTTACCGGAAACGTTTAGTTGCAGTTATCGCTGCACAAGGGGGTCACACAAGATACTGAAAGCAAAGGTTCACATACTTTTGCCACTCACAGATATGTAATATTGGATCATTTTCTTCAATAAATAAACGAGCAAGTATAATATTTCTGTCTCATTTGTTTAACTGGGTTCTCTTTCTCTACTTTTAGGACTTGTGTGAAAATCCGATGATGTTTTAGGTCATATTTATGCAGAAATATAGAAAATTCTAAAGGGTTCACAAACTTTCAAGCACCACTGTATATATAAGGGGGAAGTCATGGCCTAATGGTTAAACAGCTTTAGGACCAAAAGTTTGCTGGTTTGATTCCCCAGACAAGCAGGATTGACTTAAGTGCCCTTGAGCAAGGCACCTAACCCCCAACCGCTCCAGCAAGAGTGGTGGCGTACCTTGTGTCTGATTAGCCAAAGAAAAACTGATGATGTGATCATCAGTTCGGGCATTGAACCCGACCAACTGAATATATATATATACACACACATACATTTTATATAATATATATATCCATATGGGGCGGCACGGTGGTGTAGTGGTTAGCGCTGTTGCCTCACAGCAAGAAGGTCCGGGTTCGAGCCCCATGGCCGGCGAGGGCCTTTCTGTGCAGAGTTTGCATGTCCTCCCCGTGTCTGCATGGGTTTCCTCCGGGTGCTCCGGTTTCCCCCACAGTCCAAAGACATGCAGGTTAGGTTAACTGGTGACTCTAAATTGACCGTAGGTGTGAATGTGAGTGTGAATGGTTGTCTGTGTCTATGTGTCAGCCCTGTGATGACCTGGCGACTTGTCCAGGGTGTACCCTGCCTTTCGCCCGTAGTCAGCTGGGATAGGCTCCAGCTTGCCTGCGACCCTGTAAACCAGGATAAAGCGGCTAGAGATAATGAGATGAGATGAGATATATCCATACGTACCCATACCCACATATATACACTTGTATTATCAATAGAATATTATTGTAATTCCTCCTCCCTATGCCTCATAAAGATCTGTTCCTTATACCATTTTTTGAACTGGTTTATAGTTGTACATTTCATGAGCTCCACATTCAAACTGTTCCATAGGTTTACTCCACAAATAGAAATACTGAACATTTTTAACGTTGTCCTAGCACTGTGAATTTTAAATTTCAATTCCCCCCTAAAATTATAGTCCCCCTCTCTATCCGAGAACATTGTTTGAATATTCCTTGGTACTTTATAATTCCTTACTTTGTACATTACTAAGGCAGTTTTATATTCTATAATATCCCTGAATGTTAAACATTTTGAATTTAAGAATAGTGAATTAGTATGATCTCGGTAACCAGCACTATGAATTATTCTCATAGCTTTTTTTTGAAGTATAGTTATTGCATGAAGTGAACATTTATATGTATTTCCCCACACCACTGAGCAGTAATTTAAGTATGGTAAAACCAGGGAACAGTAAAGAATGTGGAGTGAATTATAGTCCAGGACGTGCTTAGCTTTACTCAACACAGATATGCTTCTTGATAGTTTAATTAGTATGTATTTTATATGTGATTTCCAATTAATTCTATCATCTATTATTACCCCAAGAAATTTATTATTAGAAACTCTTTCAATATCAACACCATCTACCTGTACATTTATTGCCTTATTTATTTTATAATTATTAAATGACATGATTTTTGTTTTAGACAGATTTAATGATAATTTATTTCGATCAAACCAACTTTTTAACCTGCACAGTTCTGAAGAGATTATGTTTTCTAACTCATGTAAATTTGTTCCAGAACAAAACATATTTGTGTCATCTGCAAATAATACCATCTTAAATATCTTAGATACATTGCACATCCCAGCTGACTACGGGTGAAAGGCGGGGTACACCCTGGACAAGTCACCAGGTCATCACAGGGCTGACACATAGACACAGACAACCATTCACGGTCAATTTAGAGTCACCAGTTAACCTAACCTGCATGTCTTTGGACTGTGGGGGAAACCGGAGCACCAGGAGGAAACCTACTCGGACACAGGGAGAACATGCAAACTCCACACAGAAAGGCCCTCGCCGGCCACGGGGCTCGAACCCGGACCTTCTTGCTGTGAGGCAACAGCGCTAACCACTACACCACCGTGCCGCCCCAGCTATAGTTACTGATTTCTTCAGTTGATTCCATTAGTGCCATCTCTGTTGATCTATTTGCTCTAAATCCATATTGACTATCACTGAGTAGTTTGTATTTTTCAATGAATTTATCTAATCTGTTATTGAATAGTTTTTCAAGAATTTTGGAGAATTGAGGAAGTAAAGAAACAGATCTGTAATTTGTGAAGTTGTGTTTGTCCCCAGATTTATACAATGGAATTACTTTTGCTATTTTCATATTGCATATTGGTCTGTCACATTTCTTTTACAATTACAGTCATAAATTGTAAAAACTGGTAGATGATCACTGATATCATTGATTAGTATTCCACTTATGTTATTATCTATATCATTGGTAAATATATTATCTATTAAGGTAGCACTATGGTCAGTAATTCTGGTGGGTCTGGTAATTTTTGGGTGGAGACTCATACTGTACATGGTATTAATAAATTGCTCAGTCATACTGTACTTATTAGGGTTCAACAAATCAATATTAGTATCCCCACAAATGAAGATAACTTTTTTATTATCTACTGTAAATGTCTTTTCTACCCAATCCTTAAACGCCTTTATACTAGTTTCTGGCGCTCTATATATACAGCTAATGAATACATTTCTACTTTTTCAATATTAATTTAGATTGTTAAACATTCTAATAAGTTATCAGTCACCGTTGTCATGCCATCTATTAGCTTATAATTCAAATTACAGTCCACATACACCGCCACTCCTCCACCACCTTTATTTTTCCTGTTTATATAATTAAATTCATATCCAGCCAGTTTGAAATCCACTCCTTTCTTCATGTCAAACCAGGTCTCCGATATGGCAATTATGTTGAATGGATGAGTAAACTGACTTAAGTATTTCTTGAGGTGTTTGAAGTTAGCGTACATGCTTCTGCTGTTGAAGTGTATTATTGATAATTTTCCCACAGCCTCAGTGGACTGATTGTACTGCTCGTCTGTGTAATAGTGGCAATTGTCCTTAATGGTTGAGAAAAAGTTATTGTCTGGGTCTGTGTCATTATCTGTATCCAGTAGTTTATAGTCAGTGAATTCATGTGGTTTCAGTTCCAGGTTTTCATAATCAACAAGCATTTGTGTTAGCCGAGTAGTGTTCCAAGTAATGGGTGAAAGTTATTTCGGTGTGTGTCATGGTTGAGTTTGGTGTAGTATCACGTCGGTATTAATTACCATACAGTCCCGATAGCCATCACTGGTATTTGTCCAAGTCCTCGATGTTTCGTATGACCAGAACTCTAGCCTCCTCCGGTGTACCGTTCAGCTTAATGAATACTTTGCAGTTGGTGATCCATGTACCGTAGATTGAATTTTATTTTCTTTCTTCAGATGTCATGCTTTTCTGGCAATGTCAGCATTGCGTTTTGTCAGGTGCTCGTCGAGGTAGACGTTTGTACCTTTCAGTTTCCTTCCTTGTTTCAGCAATGCAGCTTTATGTTTCTGATTGATGAATCTCATGATGATGGCAGTGCTTTCCTTGTCTCTCCTGGGTAGAATGTGGCAGGCCTCGACGTTGCTGCAATCAATATCGATTCCCTTTGAGTGTAGGAATGTCGACAATTGTTGCTCCATGGAGTTGCTGCCCAGTTCATCAGATTATCCCTCCCTTGTCACTGCTTTTGCATATGACTGGGGTTTAATCTGAATCCCAGTGACGATGATGTCGTTCATCCTGGTATACTGTTCTAGTTCAGCAACTCTGCTTTCCAGGTGGGCGAGATGCTGGTCCTTCTTGGCGTTCTGTAGCCTGAGCGACTTCACTTCCGTCACCAGGTCCATGATGGTTTTCTGTTGTTGTTTAATAACAGAAACTTCTTCCGCCAGAAAGTCGAGTGACTTTTTAAGGTCCTCGCCTTCCTCGGCTGTAAAGTTCTTTTTTTGGTGGCATAATTCACCAATAAAGCCATCCAATTAGTTCAAATGTTTGGAGAGTCGTTTCCTCACCTCACTGCCTTTCCGAGGTTTTCGGCCAGAGGAAGTGACGTCCTCTGCAGCTCCCTCGGATTAGGTAGGTGAGTGTCCAGCTCGGCTGTACCAGCCTCTCCATCCGGCACTCTTTTATTATTTTGCCTTTCTTATTTTCGGGGTAAATCCTGGGCGGAGATAAGTTCTCCAGCGGGGGTAGGCATTTCAGGGCTTCGGTCGCTGATGTTAAGCCTTTCAAGTTGCCTCGAACCCGGCACGCTCCAGAAGATAGGTAGGTATAGTGTGGGTTAGGTAGGATCTGGTGTGAGTTTTACTTCTGTAAGGCTGAGTTTGGTAGTTGCCTATTATGTCTATGAACTCTAATATCAATATTACTGCGTTTGCCTAGGTGACAGTGGAAGCCTCTATATCAATAAGGTGTTGTTAGAAGCTATGTTGTTAGTTTTGTTAGGTTTGGTCTACGTACGGTTAATTTACTTGTTTTTGGTGAGTATGGCAACATTTTCTGCTGCAGAAACTCTGATCCATGCTTTCATTACATCCAGGATTGACTACTGCAACAGCATTCTTCACAGCTCATCAACCAAAGTCCTAAATAAACTTCAGTACATTCAAAACTCTGCTGCTCGCTTGCTCACTCACTCCTGTTCCCATGATCACATCACCCCGGTTCTTCAGAAACTCCACTGGCTTCCTGTCACTCAACAGATCCAATTAAAAGTTCTCCTTTTCGCCTTCAAAGCTCTCCATAACCAGGCCCCCTCCTATCTTACCGACCTGCTCCATCTTCATGCTCCTTCCTGCAGCCTCTGTTCCTCTGATGCAAAACTCCTGTCTGTACCATGCAGGACCAAGCACCGGACCTGGGGCAATAGAGCCTTCTCCATTGCTGCCCCCTCCCTCTGGAATTCCCTAACTATCAATATTCAAATCCCTCCTTAAAACCCATCTCTTTCAAATTGCTTTTAATTTATGATTAACACCTATGTCTTATAAGTGGTTAGCGCTGTCGCCTCACAGCAAGAAGGTCCGTGTTTGAGCCCCGTGTCGGCGTGGGTTTCCTCCAGGTGCTCCGGTTTCCCCCACAGTCCAAAGACATGCAGGTTAGGTTAACTGGTGACTCTAAATTGACCGTAGGTGTGAATGGTTGTCTGTGTCTATGTGTCAGCCCTGTGATGACCTGGCGACTTGTCCAGGGTGTACCCCGCCTTTCGCCTGTAGTCAGCTGGGATAGGCTCCAGCTTGCCTGCGACCCTGTAGAACAGGATAAAGCAGCTAGAGATAATGAGATGAGATGAGACTATGTCTTATAACTTTTTATTGCATTGATTTTATGACTTTTCTCTCCTTAGTTAAGTGCCTCTGACTCTTATTTTATTGTTCTTATGTTCTCTTATGATTTTTCTTGATTATGATTCTTTTACTGATTATTTTATGCTTGTTAAATGTCTTTGAGTATCATGAAAAGCGCTCTACAAATAAAATGTATTATTATTATTATTATTATTTAATTTGAAGGAGTTTGTGGTTAATCCCACTCTGAATCAGCTTGATGAATGTCAGAAAATTGACTTGTGTATAATTGCCGAGCATTATGATATTCCTTTTTCGACTTCCCTTGTTAAAAGAGAACTAAAAGCTGCTGTGTTAAATGGGTTGAAGGAAAAAAGGTATCTTCACCTCACAGGACGGTTCGGTGGCTGGGACTGTGGCAGCAATGTCCGCAGGGAAGGGCCGCATTGGTATGGTGGAGCCCTCGGGTGAAATCTTTGTTGATATTTAGTTGGGACAAGTGACCGAGTTGCAGCCTGTTACCCACACTCCTGGTTTAGAGGAGAGTGAGGTGGAAGGAAAGTTCACTTTGCCGCAGTTTGATCCTCTCTCTGTGGGCTCGTCTTCTGGCTCTAGGCTAGATGCGCGATTAAAAGTGCGTCTAGCTTGTCTTCAATTGGAGACACAGGAAAAGTTGCTGGTTTTCATTGAGGTTAAGTATCTGTTGGAAAATGGTTTAGCCAAACCCAGTTGCAGTCCTTAGAGTTCCCATTGTTTGCTGGTTCCTAAGTCTGATGGCACCCATCGTTTCTGCACAGATTTCCGTAAGGTTAACACAGTTACGGTACCAGATTCCTTCCCATTGCCTCACATGGAGGACTTCATTGACAGCATTAGCCCAGCAGTGCTCATTACTAAACTTCATCTGCTCAAAGGATACTGGCAGGTTCCTTTATCACCCAGAGCCTCTGACATTTCCGCGTTTGTGACACCCGACCATTTCCTGCAATACACAGTTATGGCATTTGGCATGAGAAACGTGCCTGCCACCTTTCAGTGCCTGATGCATCTGGTGTTGGGGAATATTCCCTGCTGTAATGTCTACCTTGACAATGTTGTAGTGTATTCAAATAGCTGGGCAGACCATATCGCCAGTCTGAATTTGGTGCTCCAGCGGCTTGCCGAGGCCTCGTTAACCCTTAATCTTGCCAAGTGTGAGTTTGCTAAGGCCACTGTCACTTACCTGGGGAAACAGGTTGGTCATGGGCAGGTCCATCCAGTAGATGCTACAGTCACAGCTGTGCTGTCCTATCCAGTTCCCACTATCAGATGTGAACTCTTGTCATTTTCTTGGCATGATTGGCTACTACAGATGTTTCTGTAAAAACTTCTCTGTTGTGGTTGCTCCTCTCACCAAACTGTGTAGTTCTGCAGTTTCTTTTGATTGGAATGATGATTGTCAACATGCCTTTGATGTTGCTAAGTCTCTCCTCTGTAGCGCTCCAGTACTGGCTGCACCTAACTTCTCTCTTCCTTTCAAACTAGAAGTTGATGCTAGTGCCTCTGGAACTGGGGCTGTATTACTACAAGATAGGGATGGTGGTGTATGCCATCCTGTATGCTACTTCTCGGTCAAGTTCAAACGTCATCAGCTGAACTACTCCACTACTGAAAAAGAAACCTTAGCCATGCTACTCGCCCTTCAACACTTCGAAGTGTATGTTGGCTCCAGTTCTTCTCCAGTAATTGTATATACTGATCATAACCCCCTTGTCTTCTTGGCCCAGATCTACAACCATAACCAGCGGTTGATGTGTTGGGCTGTGCTGGCACAAGGCTACAACATTCAGATCAGGCATAAAAAAGGGACACAATGTTGTGGCTGATGCACTGTCCCGTGGGTAAGAGGGTCCAATTGAAAAAAAAAATGGAATGGTGTACACATTGTCATTATGTAATGTAATTTGTATTTGTATGCCATGTGTATTTTAGCAAACTACCCGTTCGCTCTTATGGGGTGGGGTGTTATGGCTGTGGTGTTGGGGGTGTGTCTTTTTTTTGTCTCTCTCCAGGTACCACCCTCCACCATTGCTGCGAGTGGTTAGCTGTGCCGGCGCTTAATTGTTCACCGGAAGCGGCTGTTTTAAAAGACCTGGGGAAACCTATGGACAGGGGCATTGGCCAGACAGCAGTGTGGATGCTGTGTGCGTGCGTGCGCAATTTAACCCTGTATTACAGAGATCACTCTGTGTGTGTTTTTTGGTGTTGTCGGATTACAGCAGTTATGCTGTGTGGATAACTGAAATCTGATTTCTGGTAACAGCGATTATGCTGTGTGTGTGTATGTGTGTGTGTGTGTGTGTGTGTGTGCGTGTTAATAGTGGTGACGCGGTGCGCCTAGGTGCGCAACCTTGACTTCATAGGGAGTGGTTCTGGGTTTTGCTTTCTGTTTTGTTGTGCCCCTTTATTTTTTTGTTTTATAAATAAACTCGGGCGGCACGGTGGTGTAGTGGTTAGCGCTGTCGCCTCACAGCAAGAAGGTCCTGGGTTCGAGCCCCGGGGCCGGCGAGGGCCTTTCTGTGTGGAGTTTGCATGTTCTCCCCGTGTCCGCGTGGGTTTCCTCCGGGTGCTCCGGTTTCCCCCACAGTCCAAAGACATGCAGGTTAGGTTGACTGGTGACTCTAAATTGACCGTAGGTGTGAATGTGAGTGTGAATGGTTGTTTGTGTCTATGTGTCAGCCCTGTGATGACCTGGCGACTTGTCCAGGGTGTACCCTGCCTTTCGCCCGTAGTCAGCTGGGATAGGCTCCAGCTTGCCT
This sequence comes from Neoarius graeffei, assembly GCF_027579695.1. NCBI lineage: Eukaryota > Metazoa > Chordata > Actinopteri > Siluriformes > Ariidae > Neoarius > Neoarius graeffei. Next base: position 101,431,657 of record NC_083570.1, read on the forward strand.
GCGACCCTGTAGAAGGATAAAGCGGCTAGAGATAATGAGATGAGATAAATAAACTCACTCACTCACATATTTCCATTTCCCCTCTATTTTTTTCTTCTTCTTTTCTCGGTTGATGTACTTTGTTACCTCCCCCATTCCCTGGACTTAATCCTCGGGATGTAACAATACCAAATAAACAATACAAAACAAGCGTTGCCAGGCAGCACTTATTTTATACTTATATGTTGATAATGGTAATATTTCTCAATCATCAGCTGTCAGGTTATCTCATCTCATCTCATCATCTCTAGCCGCTTTATCCTTCTACAGGGTCGCAGGCGAGCTGGAGCCTATCCCAGCTGACTACGGGCGAAAGGCGGGGTACACCCTGGACAAGTCGCCAGGTCATCACAGGGCTGACACATAGACACAGACAACCATTCACACTCACACCTACGGTCAATTTAGAGTCACCAGTTAACCTAACCTGCATGTCTTTGGACTATGGGGGAAACCGGAGCACCCGGAGGAAACCCACGCGGACATGGGGAGAACATGCAAACTCCACACAGAAAGGCCCTCGCCGGCCCTGGGGCTCGAACCCAGGACCTTCTTGCTGTGAGGCGACAGCGCTAACCACTACACCACCGTGCCGCCCCTGTCAGGTTATAGTCCTATGAAAATCCATGACCTTCAGTTTGACATTTCAAAGTCATTCAAGGTCAAAGGTCATGGTGTCAAATGAAAGCCCATATGGCACTTCCTATAAGTTGATAATGGTAAATATCTGTCTACCATCAACCGTTTTCAAGTTACAGCCCTCTGAAAATCCGTGACCATGAGTTTGACCTTTCAGGGTCACTCAAGGTCAAAGATCATGGTGCCAAATGAAAGGCCATATGGGAGTTCCTATATGCTCATAATAGTAAACATTTGTCTATCGGCAACCGTTTTTGAGTTACAATGGAAAATGTTATTTTCACTGAAAGGTTGATCTTTCCGGTGACCTTGACCTTCACCTTGACCCGATTACACCCAAAATTTAATCAGGTAGTCTACGGACCATTGCCCACCTACCCTGAAAATTTGAAGTCAATTGGTGCAACCATCTAGATGCTAGATTGTTAACAGACAAACAAACAAACAAAAACAAGGTCAAAGGTCATGGTACCAAATGAAAGCCCATATATGACTTCCTATATGTTGATAATGATAAACATCTCTAATTGTTTTCGAGTTATAATGGAAAATATACAAATTTTCGCAATGACCTTGACCCCCAACTGCTAAGAAAACTATGAGAGATATCCCATCATGTAGCATATCAATAGAAGCAGAATTGACAGGTGAACATTTTGGAATTGGTTTGAAGTAAATATGATGAATATGAAGGAAGATACCACAAAAAAAAAAACCTAAAAATGATTTTGACCTTTTTGGTGACCTTGACTGGATGAACCTCAAAATGTTGGTGGTTCTATTTGAGATCAATGCCCATCCATCCTGAAAGTTTCATGAACATTGGTCTAGCCGTTTTCCCGTAATGTTGCTAACAAAAAACAACAACAAAGAAACCCCACTGAAAACAATACTTCACCCCCTGGTGGACTCAGTCCTGGGTGAGGTAACAAATGGCCCTTTTCCACTACCCTTTTTCAGCTCACTTCAGCTCGCTTCAGCTCACGCCTGACACGGCTCGTGTTTCGACTACCAAAAAACAGCACGACTCAGCTCGCTTCAGCCCTGCTTAGCCCCTAAAACTCGCACCGTTTTGGAGTGGGGCTGAAGCGAGCCAAACCGTGCCGAGTGAGGCTGGGGGCGTGAGCAGACACTCCCCTGTGCACTGATTGGTGAGGAGGAGTGTCCTCACACGCCCACACACGCCCCGCGAGCACGCTGGGATCTGTAAACACCGCAAACCCGGAAGAAGGAGAATTACGAATTACGAGAATTATGAAGCCTTATGCGCCTCGCCTCATCTATACGCTCTTGCCAGTATCTGTTGGCGTTGTCGGTGACAACAAGCCACAGCACCAAGACCAGCAACACTAATGACTCCATGTCCTCCATGTTTATTGTTTACTATTCGGGTCGTGAGACTACCGCTTAAAAGCTCACTGATGTCACTGTTTGCGCTGCTTAACGACATCACGTGACGTCCACCCACTTTCGCTAACTCCACCCAATGTGTCCACCCACTTCCAGCCAGCACGGTTCAGCACGGTTGTAGTCGAAATGCAACTCCAACAGCCCCACTCAGCTCGACTCAGCACAGCACGGCTCAGCCCGACTCAGCCGCGTTTGTAGTGGAAAAGCGGCAAAAGTATATTAAATTCGTTGTGAATGAGCTGTTACTATAGAAACAATAAAGTATAAGAATGGACATAATATAAAGTGCTGATTTGCTTGGCAGCTCATGAAAAAAAAATCTTTGACACCTTTTGACCAATGAGAATTGAGCATTCAGTACCACTGTGCTAGAATGTGTCTTTAACATACATTGTTTACATACTTTAATATTATTTACTACTCAGTATAACCTCTCATGAGATTCTCTCTCTGTGTGTGCGTGTATATGCGTGTGTGTGTGTGTGTGTGTGGGTCAGATTCCTCTTTCTCTTACTAGGACCATATGGAAAAAGTCCTCAATACCATGAGATCGGACGCTCCATGGCCACTCTAATGACAGATGAGGTAAAACGTTCACTAATGGACCAGAACTTAGTTACACAGAGTAGATTAAAGGAACATGGATTCCTGTGATCATCCTCAGGGGTCCTCTGAAATGAAATCAATGTTCCAGTAATAACATAACTACACAGGTATGCACAACAAACACACAAACTCTGACTTGAGTCTTAGCATATTTTAAGATTTTAAAATCACAAGTTGTTTATAATTAATAATAATAAGTCAATTTCTGAGTGTCAAGATTACGTCCAAATACAAATGACAGTACAAGGCAGGTATGAATGCAGCTGAGACAAAAATGCATTTTAAAACGCCACTTAAGGAAGTTGGAGATGGATTTGAGCCAGACGTTGATGTAGAAGTGTAACTTATAGATGGAAGGAAAAACAAATTAACCTCAGTCCAAAATTCGATGATACGATATAGATTTACAAGTTTGTAGTCTTGCTCGAATCGGAAAGAAAACTGATTGAGAGCCAATACACCTTTTGGCATGTGGGTTTGTGAGACAGAGGCGTAATTAATCTTAGGAGGCATGTGGAAACAGTATGCTAAATGAAATTGGTGCATGATTTGTACAATTAAATTAATCAATGCGATGCATTTTGCAAGACAGCACTAAAAACAAAGATGGTACAGTAGTCAGAATTTGTCATGATTTTATGTTTATTGGCATTATGAGCAGGCATAAGAATTAAAATACCTTTAACAGTTTGACTGAAAATTGTTCAAATAAAATGCTGGGACAAGAAGAGCTGAAAAATGACATCTTACCCTATAAAACTAGATCTATGCTCCTTTTTCACCTCTTGCAAGAACCCTCCAGGACATTACACACCAGAGCTGGTTTATAGCTTTCAAACTGGAATGGGGGAAAAATGCATGATCCTGATTGGTTAAAACTGTTTCTGAGTAATCAGAAGGAATGTGATTAAACAAACTATCGAAGGCTTTCGTTTGACATTTAAGGAGGAATTGTAACACTGACCTCAGTGACTTTCTCTGAACCTCATTTCAGAGCAGTTACTGTGCAAACCAATGTTAATTGAGCTGTATATAATAATCTGCACTGTATGTGTGTTATGCTAACCATCTACAAATATGCATTTGGGAACTATCATCTGTCAGAGGTGGACAGTAACGAAGTACATTTACTTGAGTGCTGTACTTAAGTACACTTTTTGAGTATCTGTACTTTACTTGGGTATTTTTTTTTTGGAAACTTATGACTTTAACTTCACTATATTTAAAAGACAAATATACTTTTCACTCCACTACATTTCTATCAAGGTCCTCGTTACTCATTATTCTGAAGTGGCTTTGAAAGTGGATGTTTTTCTTTTCTAAAACGCAATTGATTTTTCACAGGTGACTCTGAGACAGCCGATCAGTAATCACTAGGGTCACGTCATGTCCATAGACTGTATAAAATCAAGTTCAGTGATTTCTCAGCAGCATTATTTAACACGATCAGTTGATGGCAGAATGGAAGGAAGCGGTTCTTCTGGAAAATACATACACTCATGGCCATACCTAGAACCCATGTTTCAGTTTTCTGAAAGGAATAAAGAGTCGTTTTGTTTTAAATGTTTGCTTTGTTTGCTGAAAACGAACCACATCACAGGCTACAAAAACTCGCCATCCAACCTGTGGAAGCATACTGAGGTATATAAACGTTTTATTCCAAGAGAAAGCTTGCAATGAAGTTGTCTGTGCTTTTAGAGCTAGCAATAACATTGCAATAGCTATGCAGTCTGGTTAGTCAAATGACCTTCTACGGATTTGCCTGCCAAGTTGCCGCAGCCTTGTCCACGGGTAATGTTAACACATGGCTAGTTAACTTGGACACCATTAGTTAGCATGTAAACACAGAGTTACGCTAAAATAAATAACAGTAACTTATCTGATGTCCTTTCAGAAATGTGTTTTATCGTAATCTTGCCAAATAAACAGAATGTAGAAATCTTTCTTTTCTAGTAATGTTAGCTACCCAATATGATTTCGAGTTTGAAAAGAGTTTGCTAGCATGTCAGGTGGAGTTTCACTGACAAGCTAGCTTAACGTTAAACCACCATGATGGCACAGCATGCATTCATTTTGTGAATTCACAAAATAATCCAGTTTGTCACTTCAGAGGCATGAAGTATTATAAGCCTTGTGACAATAATACAACAATGTGTTGACAGAAAATGTACTTTTAATGCTCATGTATTTTTAAAAGCAAGTACTTCAGTACTTTAACTTAAGTAAAAATTTGACTGGACAACTTTCACTTGTATTGGAGTAACATTTAACCAGTGGGATCTGTACTTTGAATTAAGTAATGAAGTTGGGTACTTTGTCCACCTCTGACTATCATAAAATATTTTAAGGGGTGTTAGAAAGAATTTTTTTTTTTTTGCTTGTCAAATGCACCATTTGTGAAACTTGTGAAATGTTACAGGAAAATAGTGTTTTAGTGAAATATTCATCTGCATGTTGTATGAAAAAAAAAATGTGGAGTAGTGTCATTTCTGTGTACTTCAGTTTGTTACTCTGTGCTAGCATGGAGATTACCTGTACGTGCTACTGAAACTGGAAACTGTGCCAAATAATGTCAAGACCTTGAGTGGATAAGTTAGTAACTGCATCTAGGGGTCAAGAAAATCCAGAAGAGGGCAACTTGTAAACAAAATAGAAACTTCACGTGTTTTCCCCTCAAATTAAAGTCATCATTGTACAGGATATATCATTTTTTTTTTTTAAATACATACCTGGTTTAGAATGTAATGTTTAGATTTGGGGAAGCCATGGCCAAATGATTAGAGATAACAGTTTTGGGGCCCAAAGGTCATTGGTTTGATTTCCTGAACCACTGGTGGACTGGATCAAGTGCCCTTGAACAAGGCACATAACCCCCAACTACTCTGGCAAGTGTGGTGCCATACCTTATGTCTGATTAGCCAAAGAAAAACTGATGATCTGATTATCAGTTCGAGCAAGAACCTGGCCATAACATAACAGCAGATTGCAACGTCTACTTTTAAAAAAGCATCATACAGTGGTGCTTGAAAGTTTGTGAACCCTTTAGAATTTTCTATATTTCTGCATAAATATAATCTAAAACAACATTGGATTTTCACACAAGGCCTAAAAGTAGATAAAAAGAACCCAGTTAAACAAATGAGACAAAAATATTAAACTTGGTCATTTATTTATTGAGGAAAATGATCCAATATTACATACCTGTGAGTGGCAAAAGTATGTGAACCTCTTGGATTAGCAGTTAATTTGAAGGTGAAATTAGAATCAGGTGTTTTCAATCAGTGGGATGACAATCAGGTGTGAGTGGGCACCCTGCTTTATTTAAAGAACAGGGATCTATCAAAGTCTGATCTTCACAACACATGCTTGTGGAAGTGTATCATGGCACGAACAAAGGAGATTTCTGAGGACCTCAGAAAAAGCATTGTTGATGCTCATCAGGCTGGAAAAGGTTACAAAACCATCTCTAAAGAGTTTGGACTCCACCAATCCACAGTCAGACAGATTGTGTACAAATGGAGGAAATTCAAGACCATTGTTACCCTCCCCAGGAGTGGTCGACCAACAAAGATCACTCCAAGAGCAAGGCATGTAATAGTTGGTGAGGTCACAAAGGACCCCAGGGTAACTTCTAAGCAAATGAAGGCCTCTCTCACATTGGCTAATGTTAATGTTCATGAGTCCACCATCAGGAGAACACTGAACAACAATGGTGTGCATGGCAGAGTTACAAGGAGAAAGCCACTGCTCTCCAAAAAGAACATTGCTGCTCGTCTGCAGTTTGTTAAAGATCACATGGACAAGCCAGAAGGCTACTGGAAAAATGTTTTGTGGATGGATGAGACCAAAATAGAACTTTTTGGTTTAAATGAGAAGTGTTATGTTTGGACAAAGGAAAACACTGCATTCCAGCATAAGAACCTTATCCCATCTGTGAAACATGGTGGTGGTAGTATCATGGTTTGGGCCTGTTTTGCTGCATCTGGGCCAGGACAGCTTGCCATCATTGATGGAACAATGAATTCTGAATTATACCAGCGAATTCTAAATGAAAATATGTCAGGACATCTGTCCATGAACTGAATCTCAAGAGAAGGTGGGTCATGCAGCAAGACAACGACCCTAAGGTCAAGTTTACATTAGACCATATCTGTCTCGTTTTCTTCGCGGATGCACTGTCCGTTTACATTAAAACGCCTGGAAACGCCGGGAAACGGGAATCCGCCAGGGTCCACGTATTCAATCCAGATCGTGTCTGGTCCGGTGCTGTGTAAACATTGAGAATACGCGGATACGCTGTGCTGAGCTCTAGCTGGCGTCATCATTGGACAACGTCACTGTGACATCCACCTTCCTGATTTGCTGGCGTTGGTCATGTGACACGACTGCTGAAAAACGGCGTGGACTTCCGCCTTGTATCACCTTTCATTAAAGAGTATAAAAGTATGAAAATACTGCACATACTGATGCAAATACTGCCCATTGTGTAGTTATAATTGTCTTTAGGCTTGCCATCCTTCCACTTGCAAGTGGTAAGTGACGCGCATACCCGGCATGCACTGAGATCACACACACAGCGGCTCAGTCCCAAATCACTGCTCGTGCGCTTCACTCACGCGCTCTGTGAGCTGCTCAGGGCCGGAGTGCGCACCCTCCAGAGGGCACTCGCTGTTCAGGGCGGAGTGATTTGGAGCGCAGGATGCCTGCGGAGCCGAGCGTATCCGTGTATTGGCGTTGCTGTGTGCACGCTAATCATTTTAAAAACGTTAATCTGATGATCCGCTGATACGGTCTAATGTAAACCCCACCTAAGCACACAAGTCGTTGTACCAAAGAATGGTTAAAGAAGAATAAAGTTAATGTTTTGGAATGGCCAAGTCAAAGTCCTGACCTTAATCCAATCTAAAAGTTGTGGAAGGACCTGAAGCGAGCAGTTCATGTGAGGAAACCCACCAACATCCCAGAGTTGAAGCTGTTCTGTATGGAGGAATGGGCTAAAATTCCTCCAAGCCGGTGTGCAGGACTGATCAGCAGTTACCGCAAATGTTTAGTTGCAGTTATTGCTGCACAAGGGGGTCACACCAGATACTGAAAGCAAAGGTTCACATACTTTTGCCACTCACAGATATGTAATATTGGATCATTTTCCTCAATAAATAAATGACCAAGTATAATATTTTTGTCCCATTTGTTTAACTGGTTTCTCTTTATCTACTTTTAGGACTTGTGTGAAAATCTGATGATGTTTTAGGTCATATTTATGCAGAAATATAGAAAATTCTAAAGGGTTCACAAACTTTCAAGCACCACTGTAAGTGATCATATTAATTAATAGCTTGTCTCTGTGTTCCTGCATCCCAGATTTTCCACGATGTGGCATATAAAGCCCGGGACAGAGCTGATCTTCTCTCTGGCATTGATGAGTTTTTAGACCAGGTGACTGTTCTTCCTCCTGGAGAATGGGACCCGACGATCCGCATTGAGCCTCCCAAGAATGTTCCATCACAGGTCAGAGGTCATGCTTTACCGCTAGCTAACTAGCTATGGCTTTAAACACTTCCAAAACTGAGAAAATACAGTTACAGTGAGTAGTCCAAAGCTATGATACAACTCTATAGCAGTACAATACATGATCATCTAGCATTTACATATGCTAGTTATACTGGACTTGTATACCACAGTTGCATTTTATAGATTTCAAACTTGTGCAAAGGTGATTCAGCATATAAATGGTTTGCTGTCAATCAAATAAAAATTGACTTGTTTGTTTTTTGCACACTGTTGTTCACTGTTTTCCACTGTGTATGTTACTTAAAAAGATCATATGATAAAATACTTATTGACTGACTTGGGTCGGGCCGGACGGGAAAATATTTGGCTCTTAGTCATCTCACAGCATGAACTCGAGCCAAATATTTTCCCATTCAGCCCTTCCACTCATTCAATGAGTACTTAACTAATAATTGCATGTGGTACACCATATATTTGCATCTTTCTGGTGCAGATCAAGAGGAAGAGGCCATCACAACCTAATGGCACTGTGACTCCTACCGAGCCGAGTCAGGAGGAGGAACACCAACCTGGCCCGGAGCTCCAGAGAACGGGGAGGTGAAGACACCAGTGTTATAGCACCATGTATATGAGAATACACATTTATGTACTTATTTTTACACCACATCACTGTTAAAGGCTCAATTCTGATAGATCAGAACTTTCTACAGTGGTGCTTGAAAGTTTGTGAACCCGTTAGAATTTTCTATATTTTTGCATAAATATGACCTAAAACAACATCAGATTTTCACACAAGTCCTAAAAGAACCCAGTTAAACAAATGAGACAAAAATATTATACTTGGTCATTTATTTATTGAGGAAAATGATCCAATATTAAATGTATGTGAGTGGCAAAAGTTTGTGAACCTTTGCTTTCAGTGTCTGGTGAGACCCCCTTGTGCAGCAATAACTGCAACTAAAGGTTTCTGGTAACTGCTGATCAGTCCTGCACACCGGCTTAGAGGAATTTTAGCCCATTCCTCTGTACAGAACAGTTTCAACTCTGGGATGTTGGTGGGTTTCCTCACATGAACTGCTCGCTTCAGATCCTTCCACAACATTTCGATTGGATTAAGGTCAGGACTTTGACTTGGCCATTCCAAAACATGAACTTTATTCTTCTTTAACCATTCTTTGGTAGAATGACTTGTGTGTTTAGGGTCGTTGTCTTGCTGCATGACCCACCTTCTCTTGAGATTCAGTTCATGGACACATGTCCTGACATATTTTCCTTTAGAATTTGCTGGTATAATTCAGAATTCATTGTTCCATCAATGATGGCAAGCCGTCCTGGTCCAGATGCAGCAAAACAGGCCCAAACCATGATACTACCACCACCATGTTTCACAGATGGGATAAGGTTCTTATGCTGGAATGCAGTGTTTTCCTTTCTCCATACATAACGCTTCTCATTTAAACCAAAATGTTCTATTTTGTTCTCATCCATCCACAAAACATTTTTCCAAAAACCTTCTGGCTTGTCCACGTGATCTTTAGCAAACTGCAGATGAGCAGCAATGTTCTTTTTGGAGAGCAGTGGCTTTCTCCTTGCAGCCCTGCCATGCACACCATTGTTGTTCAGTGTTCTCCTGATGGTGGACTCATGAACATTAACATTAGCCAATGTGAGAGAGGCCTTCAGTTGCTTAGAAGTTACCCTGGGGTCCTTTGTAACCTTGCCGACTATTACACGCCTTGCTCTTGGAGTGATCTTTGTTGGTCGACCACTCCTGGGGAGGGTAACAGTGGTCTTGAATTTCCTCCATTTGTACACAATCTGTCTGATTGTGAATTGGTGGAGTCCAAAGTCTTTAGAGATGGTTTTGTAACCTTTTTCAACCTGATGAGTATCAGCAACGCTTTTTCTGAGGTCCTCAGAAATCTCCTTTTTTTGTGCCATGATACACTTCCACAAACGTGTTATGAACATCAGACTTTGATAGATCCCTGTTCTTTAAATAAAACAGGGTGCCCACTCACACCTGATTGTCATCCCACTGATTAAAAACACCTGACTCTAATTTCACCTTCAAATTAACTGCTAATCCAAGAGGTTCACATACTTTTGCCACTCACAGGTATGTAATATTTGATCATTTTCCTCAATAAATAAATGACCAAGTATAATATTTTCGTCTCATTTGTTTAACTGGGTTCTCTTTATCTACTTTTAGGACTTGTATGAAAATCTGATGATGTTTTAGGTCATATTTATGCAGAAATATAGAAAATTCAAACTTTCAAGCACCACTGTATGTCAGCAGCTCGGACAGTACTTCTGGCTGCAAGGCAAATCATGGGATTATATTAATAAGCTTGTGTTTCTATAATGATAAATTATAAATCAAAAGGTACTTATGACGGATGAGCCATATAAACAGATTGAAAGTTGTGTGTAATTGTCGATATGTTGTTTGTTTAGCATTTTTGGAAGGAATGTCTAGGATTAGTGCTTTGTAACAGTCAGTAAATTTTCTGTCAGAGGGCTAGGACTAGGTTTAGGACTAGCTGAGAAGCTGTATTTTTTGTTTGTTTGTTTCATTAACAATACATGAGAAAAACAGAGTGAAGGAACAGCTGTTCATAACAGCTATAATGTACGTGATAACAGGAACTAATTTGTTTTCTGGACATTCACTTAGCTAGCATATGTATATGCTAACTTGACTGAGCTAGCATTTTTATCTGGTTAGCTAGCTAAAATGAATTAGCAAGCTCCATACCCTGCCTCAAGTCATTAAACTATGGAAACGTTAAGCACACTATGGTTATGACATTTGGACTCAAGCATAGCTAAGCTAGCTAACAAGCTAACACCAGTCAACAAGTTAGCTTATACGTAGGTAATGCTGTGTTCATGGTTCCTTGGAAGTGCTAATTTGTAAGTTGCAATAAGAATTTCATTTCCCACCTCAGGACATTTGATGTGAGAAAAGGAAAAAAAGAAATGGGCACCTCCACAAAAGTGTCTTTTGTTTGCTTTGTCAGAGTACATAAAGATTATTAAAAGCTACTTTGATTGCACTTTTAGATTAACAGTTACACTCCTGAGTGGCTGCTCTGCTATAGCGAACTTCAAACATTTTGGAGTGAAATTGCAGGTGTGTTCTGTGGCTTTTACTGGATGTAGGTGGTGAATTACAACTTCACATCGAACACAGCGTAATCACTTGCACTGCCTCTCAGTGTTTGTGTGACACTGTTAGCTAGCTTATAGCCTGTAACTATAGATGACTTGCAACCACGTGATCAAAATGTGCTACGTCATGAGTGTCCGCCATGATGGTGGCTATACAAAGCAACTAGGATGGCAGCCGCTGAAAGCGTGTCTGTAAACAATGCTGAATTTTCTCAGTATTACTACAATCTGAACAGTTGAGTGAAGACGCAATACAAAGAGAAGATAGATATGTGTGGTTTTGACCCATATTATTTAAAAAGTCAGACTTTTCTGGGGGCGTCGTGGCTCAGGTGGTTAAGGCGCCATACCATGAATGCGGGCGACCCGGGTTCGATTCCGGCCCGAGGTCATTTCCCGATCCCTTCCCGTCTCTCTCTCTCCCGCTCATTTCCTGTCTCTACACTGTCCTATCCAATAAAGGTGCAAAAAAAAAGCCCAAAAAAATATCTTTTAAAAAAAAAAAAAAAGTCAGACTTTTCTGAAGATAAGACGCTTCTACAGACCATCGAGTACCCAGATATCGCGTTCTATCTGGTTTGGCTACCGAAGAATCGAGTCTGACCTTGGACGAAACATAGCCCATGTTCTGAGTTGGTGCCCAGTCTGGATTGTTTCTGTCGTATAATTTTGCTGGCACTCCTAGAAGTGAAATGGTAATACACGTGTTAAAATTATAACAACGACCAAGTGAACCACAAGAAGAGAATGTTCATTTTATACCAAAATTCTAGCAACATGAAATAAAATTCTTCCATGATATTATTGAGAAAGCTTTTAAGATAAGTCTTTATTGTCATTGTCACTTTTCCAAAGGTACAACGAAATTGAAGGTGCTGTTGACTCATTATGAGTTATAGAAAGAAAAAAGGGAAAAAAGGGGAGAACAAATAAAGTATAAAAATAAATAGTAAAGTATACAGAGTTGCACTGGTAAAATGGTATAAACAGAATATAAACAGAAACCTATTGTATGGTTCTATATGTACACGGAGTGCACTTAAAATAGTACAAACAGAATCTCACCTTTTGAGTCTCACCTGAGATAAAATTATTACTGCAAACATGAGCTGTTTTGGTTTTAATGCCTGTTAGATCAGCCCTGCCGATGTTGTTCAGCCGTGCTCGTCTCCTCTCCGCACTAAGCCTCAGAGTTTCCTCGCCCTCTTTCTGAATCACGGATGGAATTCTAAAAAATTGGAATGTGCTACGGTCACAAGTACCGTTGTGACCATAACCATATACAGCACAAAGATATGGCATAGCTAAAAGAATGCTTAAAGCAGTAGAAAAACAAAGAGAGTTGCGCACATGTGACTATGTTTTGTATGGAATGTTGCTTGACCCCGTATTTGTATCTCCACCAACATGGCCGACATCTGAGTTTCTATATTGCTTTGAGGACACTTGCAAGTCAAGGATATAAAGGACTTCTGGGAGTTGTATTTGAGCTAGTTTAAAAACAAACAAACAAACAAACAAACAAAAATCAGGAAGCCATGGCCTAATGGTTAGAGAAGCAACTTTGGGACCAAAAGGTCACTGGTTCAATTTCCTGGACCAGCAGGAATGGCTGAAATGTCCTTGAGTAAGGCATCTAACCCCCAATTGGTATGTTGTACTGTATGTTGCTCTGGATAAGAGCATCTGCTAAATGCCTGTAGTATTAGCATTTAGCTCACATTTATCAAGTGAGAGGTCAACTCACTGTGTAACTTTGCTGGAATGCATACACACATTTCATTCCATGTGTAATGGATCACAGAATGTTTGGAGAGGGGACAGTTTGTCCTCCATTTCCTTCAGTCCTTTCATCTCATATGCTATTATTGAACACTCCTGGCAACTCTCGATTCTGATTCGTTTTGCTTTTACACTCTGGAGCAAGATTGTGTGCACACACACACACACACACACACACACTCCACATTATATACTGCTGTTAGTTTATATATCTGAAAGCACACATTGCTTAAAAAAAGTATCCATACTGCAAGAGGATAAGCTGTTTTCCTTCAGTAATCACTAATCATTCTGAGCTGTGTGTGTACTGAATGCTTTGTAGCCCTTTGTAAAGACCAAAAAGGACTGAATGCCCTAATCGGATAGTGTCAAATGTCCTGACAATTATCCAAAGTCAAAGTTGCTCTCATGCCAGAATCTGGTCTTCCCAGGCAGTCTCCTGTCCCAGTACTAACCAACTCTTTAAGGCATATGGGTGTGGCGCCAATCTCCTTTTCTGTAGCCCTTGGCCTCTCGTTTATTACATAACTAGGTTTACAGTGGGGGGGGCTGGTCCTCTGGTAACTGCGAGAGTTTGACTTCCTACTCACATCTGTATTGCAGCATGCCTTGCCAGACAGCAGTAGGTACCATTTTTAGAACTTGCGATCTCCCAGTCGAGAGGTGGACACACTAACCACAAGACCAACGCGCGGCCTGACAATTATCTAGTCCTTACAAAAAAGCAGCTTTTATAAAAAGAAAATAGTCTCAATATTCTCTCTTGATTACTGAAATAAAGGTTAGATTTAGTTGTAGGCATAGTATTAATTAGCTGTAGATAATTTATAATTATTCTATCCACATTGACTGGATATAAGCAATCGCACACTCTGGCTACTCTACTGTAGGATATAAGCTCATATTGCTGGGTTTCATGTGACGTCACATCCGCCTCATTAGTTATTCAAAACTTTAGTTGGTGGTCTACCAAAGCTCAGTTGACAAAGTGTTTGTATGGAGAAGGTGCATTGCTTGCATGAAAAATGCCTTATGCTTGTGTTGTTTTAGGTTGTTCGAATCGATCAAACTGTGAAACTGATAAAAGTTTCTTCAGGGTTTGCCATGAACTAATAAAAAAGGGTGAATGAACACAGGATTTTACAAAAAGACATTGAGAAAGGTGGCTTTTGAACCTCTCACTGAAATCAAGGGGGGGGGCTGAGTCGAAGCATGCTCGAGTTTGCAGTGATCACTTGGTGAAAGGTTTGTATATCCCTCTCAGCTATGTCCTTAGTGTTTTCCAAGTATTTTTCTTGCTATATGTTATTTTATTTTCCCCAACTACTGAAAACCTGTGCTGCTGAACTGGGTGAACCACTCCAACGCATCTTCAACCTCAGCCTGCAGCTGGGGAGAGTGCCCACCCTCTGGAAGACATCATACATTGTTCCAGCTCCCAAGAAGAATCGGCCCAGCGAGCTGAACGACTTCCGACCGGTGGCACTCATTTCACATCTGATGAAGACGTCTGAGCGGCTCTTCCTCAGCCTCCTCAGACCCCAGGTGCAACGTGCCCAGGACTGTCTGCAGTTTGTGTACCGGGCAGGTGTACAGAGGAAGACACCATCCTCTACCTGCTACACCGAGCCCACTCGCATCTGGGTAAGGGAAATGGCACAGTGAGGATCCTCTTCTTGGACTTCTTGAGTGCCTTCAACACCATCCAGCCCCTTATGCTTCAGGACAAACTGAACAGGACCCCTGCCTGGTCACCTGGATCTCCAGCTACCTCACCGACAGGCCACAGTATGTCAGGCTGAAGGACATCACATCTGACACTGTGATTAGCAGCACCGGAGCACCCCAGGGCATGGTGCAGGCCCCTCTTCTCTTCACCCTGTACACCACGGACTTCTGCTACAACTCGGAGCTGTGTCACATTCAGAAGTTCACCGATGACACAGCCATCGTGGGATGTATCAGGGACGACAGAGAGGAGTATAGGAGCCTGGTGAGGGACTTTGCCATTTGGTACAACAGGAAACATCTGTAGCTCAACACCTCAAAGACCAAGGAGCTGGCCATTGACTTTGGGAGGTCCAGACCAAGGTCATGACCAGTTCTGATCGAAGGAGTCGAGGTGGAGACTGTGGATTCCTACAAGCACCTCGGGCTGTGGCTGGACAGCAAGCTGGACTGGACTTGTAACACCAACCACTTGTACAGGAAAGGACAGAGCAGGCTATACTTCCTGAGGAGGCTGCGGTCCTTTAACATCTGCAGGAAACTCCTGTGGATGTTCTATCAGTCCATGGTCACCAGTGTCCTGTTTTACACTGTGGTGTGCTGGGGGGGCAGCACATCCATGAAGGACACGTCCAGGCTGGACAAACTGATCAGATGGGCCAGCTCTGTGATCAGCATGAAGCTGGACTCTCTGAAGATGGTGGCAGAGAAGAGGTCTATGGACAAACTACTGAACATCATGGACGATGCCAGTCATCCTCTGCACACCGTCATCAGCAACCAGAGGAGTCTGTTCAGTGACAGAATGATCCTTCCCAAGTGCAGGACTAACAGACTTAAAAACTCCTTTGTCCCTCACACCATCAGACTGTACAACTCCTCCCTGGGGGGGGGGGGGGGGGGTAACAGGAGGACAGAGGATGGGAAGGAGCAGTAGCCTAGCCTAACAATAAGCAATACTGGACAATGTGCAATATAAATGTGCAATACCTCTCCTGCTGGACTTTTTTGTTCTCCCCATATCTTATTCTTTTTTTATATTTGTATATTAAAAAAAAATAAGATATGGGGAGAATTGCTCGATGTTAACAAAGCAACCAGACCAGATACTATCCCAGCTAGGTTACTCAAGGACACTGCCCTGCAAATAGCACCATCGTTGCGTCTCCTATTCAACAAGTCTCTTGCATGCGGATCACTCCCAGACGAGTGGAAGCTTGCCAATATAATGCCCATATTTAAAAAGTGTGATAAGAGTTTTGTTGAGAACTACCGTCCTGTCTCGCTACTCTGCATTGTGCCTAAGGTTCTTGAAAGATGCGTGCTCAGCAACTTACGTGACCATCTGCTGCAGTTGATCAACTCCTTTCAGCACGGGTTCATCCCAGGCCGCTCGTGTACTACCCAGCTTGTGGAGGTATTGGACCACATCGGCTCTTTACTGGATGGTGGCCAACAAACTGATATTGTCTTTATGGACATGTCTAAGGCATTTGATAAAGTAAACCACGTTGCTCTCATTAACAAACTCAAGGGTTTCCATATTTCTGGGATGCTCCTTGAATGGTTCAGACCTTACCTATATGGCCGCCACCAGTGTGTGACCATCCTTGGGACAACTAGTTCAGAAAAATGTGTTGTCTCAGGAGTTCCACAGGGCTCAATCTTGGGGCCTATTCTCTTCCTGTTGTACATTAACAACCTCCCAGACATCGTCAATAATTGTCAAATATCTTCCTTTGTTGATGATACTAAAATCTACCGGTGTATCGACTCTGTCGCAGATGCTGATCTCTTGCAAACGGACCTTGACAATCTTGTTTCTTGGTCTTCCACCAATGGCCTTACTTTCAACCAAGCCAAGTGCAAGTGTCTGCGAGTCACAAGGAAAATTAAACCCATCTTCCATCCATACAGGATCAAGGGGACGCCCTGGACACTCCCACAGCTGAAAAAGACCTTGGAATCTGGGTATCAAACGATCTCACCTGGACTAAGCACATACTGGATAGATGTGCCAAGGCCAACAAACTACTGGGGTTCTTATGAAGAAGTGCAGTTGAAATCACAAGCACAAGGACTTGTCACGCCCTTTATCTTGCTGTGGTTCGCCCTATCCTTGGTTATGCAAGTCAGATTTGGTGTCCTCAGACCATCGAGCTGATCAAGCGCATTGAGAGGATCCAAAGACGGACTTCAAAATTCATATTGAATCTTCCCTTCCTCTGTTGTGAGTCATACACAGACAGGCTTACTATATTGGAGCTGATGCCAATTTCATACTGGCACGAATACATGGACCTTGTTTTCTTCTTTAAAGCTACAAATGGCCTTGTTTAGTTGTCTGCTGATGTGCTACCATCCCCTGATATTCCTAGACGAATGACAAGATCTACGTCCAACACAAACACGATTCTCTTTCGGCCACGCAAATGTAGGACTGTAACTTTTCAACGGTCCTATCTTGTCCAAGTTACATGTGTCTGGAATTGTCCACCATCTAACTTAAGATGCAAGAACTTAAACCTGCTGCAATTTAAAACATTACTCAAGAAATACTACAATGACGCTCTTTCCAATTACAATCATGAGGAGCCTCGTAGCTTTAAGTCAATTTGGTTGAAATGTTGTAATACTGCAAGAAGTCTAGCGAGCCAAATTACCTGCTGCTATTAATGTTGTATTTTTGTATTCTTACTGTAATATACTTTTATTGTTTTTTTGGGCCCACAGTAATTGGTTTTCACTGTTGTGGTGTCCCTGCCTATCCGTCATTGTACTTACCAGGCGAAGCTAAATAGATAGATAAATAAGTAAATAAATATCTCATCTCATTATCTCTAGCCGCTTTATCCTTCTACAGGGTCGCAGGCAAGCTGGAGCCTATCTCAGCTGACTACGGGCGAAAGGCGGGGTACACCCTGGACAAGTCGCCAGGTCATCACAGGGCTGACACATAGACACAGACAACCATTCACACTCACATTCACACCTACGGTCAATTTAGAGTCACCAGTTAACCTAACATGCATGTCTTTGGACTGTGGGGGAAACCGGAGCACCCGGAGGAAACCCACGCGGACACGGGGAGAACATGCAAACTCCACACAGAAAGGCCCTCGCCGGACCCGGGGTTCAAACCCAGGACCTTCTTGCTGTGAGGCGACAGCGCTAACCACTACACCACCGTGCCGCCCCGTAAATAAATATGTAAATACTTAATTTATCTAGAAGTTTTCTCTATTTTCTATTCTCTGTTTATCCTGTAATGATGCTGCTGAAATTTTGATTTCCCTGAGGGAACCCTCCCAAAGGGATCAATAAAGTTCTATCTCATCTCATCTCATCTCATCTCATCTCATCTCATCTCATCTCATCTCATCTCATCTCTATGGTACTTTTTTTAGTCACAAAGTGCTAAAGTCCCCAGCTGATTCTTTGTTTACTCCTCATTCCTCACAAAGTCCATATGCATGAAGGTTGTGGCAAAATTCTTCCCCAGCCATACAGTTACAATGCGCCGTGATCACGTCTCCGTCTTGTTTAACTAAGATCCAGGTCTTTAAAGGGGTTTCTGATGATCTTTGTGAATGATTTACCTGAGAGATAAGAGTGAACACAAGTGAGAATCAAGCCAACTGTTGTTTGCTTACACTTCAACTTGCAGTGCTTCGTTGAAAAGATGCGACTGAAATGCTTAAAAAAATCATACTTACACGGACAAAAACAATACAGGATTCATTCGGCAGCAACTTGATACCGAGGTCCTTTACCCAGCCACGTACAAAAAAGTATCTTTTAAAAATTTTTCCAGAATTATTATCGCATTTTTCACAAATTGCTACTGTCATTTCACCAGTTTGTTTACATTCTAAGTGGAAATGGTTTTGTCGGATGTTTTGTATGAAGTTTTTATTTATCAAATTTGCAAAAAGTAAAAATAAAAATGCTCTGTTTCTCAAAATTCAGTGAATGTGGATAGAATAAAACAATTATTCCACTCAACCTTGTTGTACATGGCTTATAGCCAACTCAGTGCTCCGCACCTCATCGGCTATCAGCTCATGTACGGCTTGATTTCGTGGAATAACTGAATTATGTTCAGAGAAGGTTTGCATAAATTAGCATGAGACAGTCTGCTAAAGCTAATTAAACAAGTTGAATTTTAGCATGGCTTTTTTACATCTGGCTTTGAGCAGTGAAATCTGGCTTCTTCGTCTCTGTATTTTGCTAAAAATATCCATGGTGTATGAGGTTGATGAAAGCCAGACCTTTTGAAATGAGCATTAAAAAGAATGGCAACTGCAGTGATAAATCACAATTAATGATGTTGTGATATCATTAGATGAGTGTTCGATCAGGGTGGGATTGGAACTCAACTTTGTAAAATGGAATTCGGTGAAATGTGATGTTATGGAAAAATAATTGACCTCAGGGTTGTAACAGTATTTCTGCTTTGAGACACCATTAGGCTTATAATTAGGCTCATAACTGTAATATTTACATAATAACTATGACATTGTTAAACAAACAAACAAACAAAAAACTACAGCCTCTACAGCTCATGGCTATGTTACACAACACTGAATCCATGAACCCAATTTTGAGAATATCAGGTGCTTATTCTGTGTGTGTGTAGGATTTTCGGTGGGCTGGTGTGTGATATAAAGCGTAAAGCACCCTTCTACTGGAGCGATGTGTTAGACTTCTTCAGTCTGCAGTGTGTAGCGTCGGTGCTTTTCCTCTACTGTGCTTGCATGTCTCCTGTTATCACCTTTGGAGGACTGCTTGGAGAGGCCACCAAGAGTAACATCGTGAGTGTATCCCACACACATAGATACACAACACTCAGAATCACTGTTATAGCTATAAAGTGAGTGTGTGTGGCAGTGTGTGTGTAAGCAGTTGTGTAACCGTTTCATAAACTGACCCCCAGTTTGCAGAGGTGACATATGCACTGTGACATCTTGGATGAGTGCCTGGAAAAACAGGACCAGCTCACCCTCAACATATGTGTGTGTTTCTGTCTGTCTCTCAGAGTGCTATTGAGTCACTGTTTGGAGCATCTCTGACAGGAGTGGCGTTCTCTCTGTTTGCC
Organism: Neoarius graeffei; assembly: GCF_027579695.1. NCBI lineage: Eukaryota > Metazoa > Chordata > Actinopteri > Siluriformes > Ariidae > Neoarius > Neoarius graeffei. The sequence continues at coordinate 101,451,650 of NC_083570.1, forward strand.
GGTCAGCCTCTGACCATTCTGGGCAGCACAGGGCCTGTGCTTGTGTTTGAGAAAATCCTCTTCAAGTTCTGCGAGTGAGTCAAGGGCTGCTTCTCGAATGCCATACTATTCACTGCATGCTATACACTATAGCCTGTGTACTTCAGTAATACATAATAAATAGAGGATATTACACAGTTGTGAGAAGATATGAAGTTTATATTCAAGTGGTGAATGTATATATTCGCAAGTGAGCGAAGCGAACAAGTAAAAACATTTTCAACATGAGAAGATAAACTTCATATCTTTATGCCTCCATGTAATGTTCTTTATATTATATGGACACATCCACAAAAAAATACGCAAGTTAATCAAAAGAATTTTAATTTCGAACCGGTTCACCACTTTGATAATGCGTGTCTAGTCAGCGAGAAAACACTGGGAGTGATGTCATCGGACTGAAATAACATGAATTGTTATACATACAGGACACTTTTTTGCTGGAATAAAAACATGTTCTATTCCCTTCTTGCGGGTTTCATTCATTTGGTTTGATAGCATGCAATATTGTTAGCATATCGCTTATTCTCCGTGCATTACATCACTCTACCCAATGGAGAATGAGCGTTGAATATGGTTTATGATATTGCATGGTTGTCAGACAACGTCGCATGTCGGAGGTGTAAAACTTCTGCGCTAGCGAGCAACTGTGACAATTTGCAAACAAACATGGCCGCCAGGTTTGCTTCGTTAAATACAGAAGATTTTGAGAGAATTTCGAAAGGGAAAGATGCGTTGAACACCTGAAAGGAATGGGTATGCATAATAATAATATTGGCTGGCTTTTTTTTTCATGGTATATCAGATGTATTCCATTCAGCTACTTGTCTTCGACTTGTTCAATATCATGCTAGCTGAATGGAATATATCTGATATACCACTCAACACCAGCTAATATTATTTAAATATGTCACTCAGATCTGCAATGTAGTTCATATGAAAAATGTGAGTTTTTCAACACGAGAAGATAAACTTTATATCTTCAAGCCAATGTGTGATTTTTCTTTTTATTATATAGACACATTCACAAACAAAAAGTACCCAAATTTAGCAAAACAATTCATTGATTTCCTCACGAGTGACATATAGAGATTTATGTCATGGTTTTGGTTCTCCATGTCCTGGGTGTAGCTCATATGAAAAATACATACGAGTGGGGTATTTCCCAGTAAAACACTTGTGTCCATATAATATATCTTGGCTTGAACATTAACCATTTTGAACTAAATGGAACAGCAAGTTTAAGGCTGTGTCTTTCTATAAGCAGTATAAGTGGTCTCTTTGGGCACCGGACCACCAGGGGGCAGCATGATTTTTACAAAAAACATGCTGCTAGGTGGATTGACTTTGCTAAAATGCCACTAAGTGTGAATGTGTGTGTGCATGGTGCCCTGTGATGGACTGGTATTCCATCAAGGGTGTATTCCCACCTCCTGCCCAGTGTTCCCAGGCTCTAGATCCACTGTGACAGGATAAAGATGACTTAGTGAATGAAGATGAAATAAAAATCCACGATGATAAATTTTCAATATTTGCAGCCCTAAAATGTGGCCCAAAATCTGGGGGGGTGGGGTGTCTTTTGGGGCCAATTGCAGCCTTAAAGTCTGCGGAGTGTCTGAGATGGTATTTAAGGAATTTTTTTTTCTTTCATGTTTACAAAGCCAGAATAAGATAATGTACTAATCTATTAAAGTAACACATCTACGTACTGTACCTCCTGCTATGTTTCACTAGGGATTACGGGATGTCCTACCTGTCCTTGCGTGCCTGTATCGGACTGTGGACAGCGTTCCTCTGTATAGTGCTGGTGGCAACTGATGCAAGCTCGCTGGTGTGTTACATCACACGCTTCACAGAGGAAGCATTCGCTGCTCTCATCTGCATCATCTTCATCTATGAGGCTCTGGAGAAACTGCTGCACCTCCGAGACACCTATCCCATCAACACCCACACTGACCTGGTTAACCTGACACAGTACAGGTACACACACACTGTCCTCTTTGCACTGTAGAGTAGTTGTAGTGAAGTATGCGATGTCTCCATTTGTCCCGCTCTATCTTTTGTAGCTGTCAGTGCTCAGGTCCCAGTCAGATGTCCAATGAGACGATGCAGCTGTGGAACTCAACTGGACACACCACGGATTCAATACCTTGGAATCAACTCAATGTGTCGGTCAGTATAATTCTCCTTTCATACACTACCATTCACACCATTTCTACCATCCAGAACGGCTTACAAAAGTCATTTGTATTTGTCTAGTCATGCTGTGGCATTGGTCTAAAGCAGTGGCCACCAACCATCTTTCTTGAGATCTACCTTCCTGGAGGTTTCATGGTTAACCAAACTCTAACACACCTGCTTTAGTTGATTGAGAACACTTGAGGGCAATGATTAGATGGTCAGGTGAGCATGATTATGGTTGGATCTAAAGTCTTCAGGAAGGTAGATCTCCAAGAACAGGGTTGGTGACCATTGATCAAAAGATAGAGTACTATCAGGATAGAAACAGGAATCAGCTTTTCTTTCAGTTTAGTGCATTGCTAGTGTTCAAGTCTGTAGTGGAATGGGTGTGTCCTCAGTCCACATTTCATGGCACCACTGAGAGACTCGACTCTTATGTGCCAGGACAGATGCGTGTGTCTTGAAGGGTGTTGGGTCAGATAGTCACAAAGCAGCTTTACAGAAATCTGGATGTACATTTAGATTTCTAATTAACAAGTCAGAAGGGAGCCCTGCGATGACCTGGCGACTTGTCCAGGGTGTACCCCACCTCTTGCCCATAGTCAGCTGGGATAAGCTCCAGCTTGCCCACGACCCTGCAAAGCATAAGTGGTTACAGATCATGGATGGATGGATGGAAGTCAGAGGGGACATTAGCCAAGAAAAAGTCTCTGAGATGACATAAGGAAGAAACCTTAGGAGGAGCTGTGAAAGTTGATGACACCTGATAGTGGGATTATAGTATACAAATGTGATGTGAGTGATGTTTGTCCTTCAAGGTTGAAGATAACCATAACTTCAATTTATTTGAATTTGTAGTCATGACTTGCATGTGACTTGGATTAGAGTGAGGGAGAGTTGCACAGCCATCAGCCTCACTCTCTCATCCCAACCTAACTGGGTCCAGGGGCAAGACAGAATCAAGACGGCTGGAGCTAGGTTGGGATGCAGTGGATGGCCAGTAGTGTTCTATGTGTTGCATCATGCCCTGATGGTGCTCCACAAACACTTTTCTGGGTCTACCTTCCTGCCCGTTGAACCACCAGGTGGTGGTGGTGGCCTCCTCTGCACAGTTTGCTGAATCCAGTTTTCGGTCATAAGCCTGACCAGGGAGAGTGGGGGGGGGGTTTGCTGGTGCTTGCTATAGGCACCACCACAGGCTAGTGGAGGGAAGGAGACACCTTACTACTCCATTGCATGGCAGTCAAGGATGACACATGCCCACTGCCCTAAATGTACAATACATTTGTACAAATATACAAATGTAGATGAATAAAAACCAACAGTACTGAGTTGAAAGGATGTTCAAAATGAGCATCATAGATATTTATGATTACAACAGAAGTTTTTAGAAACAAGTGTACCATATTCCAGTGAAATTATCCACAAAAGAACTTGGACATAAAGTGTTTTTGGACATTTGACCATTAAGGTCAAACAGAGCTTCCAGTCAGGGTTTTGAATGGAATGGAGGCAACTAGTGGGGGAATGCAGAAGGGAAGACTGGGTAACTTGGTAAATCTGAAGAAAAGTTGGCTTACTGCACCCAGGATCAGTTATAAGAACCTTGGTGTATAAGATAACAAAGGACTAGATAATCTTGCCTTGTTGAAGAAAAATTGTCAAATACTCCTGATGTTGTAACAGAAGAACCTGCTTGACAGAGTAAAGTATGTAGACGTAGACTGAGTTCTCAAAGGAGACATCATCCCTGATGAGATCTCTGTTAGACACGCCAAGATCCAAAAAGCAAACAGGATATTTGATGATTCGTCCTTATGAAACATGCTCCTCCAATGAATGGTTAGTGTCTCTATCTTTTTAGTGGGGCTCTCTTTGTCGGGTTTCACATAGAAACTGCTGGGTTCCCCCAAAACACAGGTTTCCAATTCTGGTCCTGGAGTCCACCCTGTCCTGATCTAACACACTGACTTCAACCCAGGAAGGGGGAGCTGATTAGTTGAATCAGGTGTGTTAGAACAGGAACAACACTAAAATGTGCAGGTTCTCCAGGACCAGGATTAGAAACCAGTGTCCTAGAGGGATAAAAGAATGAAGAATCCTTTTCTAAGAGTGAAAGGAAAGATGAGCTGAGTGTCATCAGCATACCTGTGGAAGGAGAAGCAATGTAGAGATAGGTGTAGAGGGAAAAGAGAACAGGTCTGAGCATTGAGTCTTGTGGGACACCAGTGTACATATTAATGGAACAGGTGTGTATCCTGTCCCTGGCACCTGATATGAGGACCCCTACAGGAGGGATACCAACCACTGCCTTGTGGTGATGGTGATTCTAAGGATGGAAGATTCGGGACTAATAATAGCTTGGATAGTCTAGCACACACACACGAGCACACAAATCCTGTTCTGCTCACACTTAAAGCCATTATTACACATCTTTACACATATGTGTGTGTGTGTGTGTGTGTGTGTGTAGATGTGTAAGTTCCTACACGGCGAGTTTGTAGGTCCTGCTTGTGGAAAACATGGGCCCTTCATCCCCGATGTGCTCTTCTGGTCCATCATCCTCTTCTTCACCACATTCTTCCTCTCCTCCCTGCTCAAGCAGTTCAAGACGGAAAGATACTTCCCTACCAGGGTGACCACGCATGTGCACACACCCACACACACATTTATATCACACTACTACTACTACTACTACTTTAAAGTTTGGTATAGCATTATCTAGCTGCAGTAATACAGATGTCAGTGATTGTACTTTCCATAAATAATAAAATCTGAATATGTGTGTGTAGGTGCGCTCCACTATCAGTGATTTCGCCGTGTTTTTGACTATAATGGTGATGGTGCTGGTGGATTATCTGGTGGGAATTCCATCACCCAAACTCAATGTGCCTGACCGCTTTGAGGTAACACACACACACACACACACACACACACACACACACACACACAAGATGGTGTCTGCTTTATTGTTAAAGTCAATACAGTATAATGTGATGTGCTATTGGCAGTGATTATTAATGCTGTGTTCTGAAAGTAATTTTCTTCAGATTTGCTCACTGTACTATTTTTATGTAAAATGGTTAACCATAGAAGCCATAAGATCTATCTATCTACCTACTGTACAGCACCCTCCAGAATTATTGGCACCCCTGGTTAAGATATGTTAAAAGCCTTAAAATAAATTCTATTTTTATTGCAGAAGCATAATCTCACACTGAAAATTGTAGAAAAATGTAACCCTTAACTCAAGTGAATTTTAAAAAAAATCCCTGACTAAGAAATAATTATTTTTCATAAAATCACCTGTTCCACAATTGTTGGCACCCCAACAATTCCTAGAAAATAAATGTAATTGAAGCATTTCTGTCATTTCTACTGTAGTTTATAAAGTTGATCAGAGTATCTAGGAACCTTTAATTAGTAATTCATCACATCCTGTTTCCCTGGGGTATAAATATGATGTGTCACAGAGGCCTATTTCTCTTATCCACTCTTCAACATGGGAAAGACAAGAGAACACACCATTCAAGTAAGGCAGATGTGTGTTGACCTTCATAAGTCAGGCAATGGCTACAAGAAAATAGCCACTCACCTACACCTGCCCGTATCTACAGTCAGAGGAATCAAGAAGTTTAAAACAACTGGAACAGTGGCAAACAAGCCTGGACAAGGATGCAAGTTTATCTTTCCACCATGCACAGTGAGGAGGATGGTAAGAGAAGTAAAAAGTTCTCCAAAGCTCACTGTTAGAGAATTGCATCAAAGAGTAGCATCTTGGGGTCACAAAGTCTCCATAACAACCATCAGGCGCTATCTACATGCCAACAAGCTGTTTGGGAGGCATGCACGGAAAAAGCCTTTTCTCAATTACAAGCATAAACGTAAATGTCTGGAGTTCGCTAAGCGGTACTGGGACTTCAACTGGGACCGTGTGCTTTGGTCAGATGAGACCAAAACAGAGCTTTTTGGCAACAAACACTCTAATACATCGCAAAAGATGAGTATGTGGAAAAGCACCTCATGCCCACTGTGAAATATGGGGGAGGATCGGTGATGTTGTGGGCCTGTTTCTCTTCCAAAGGCCCTGGGAACCTTGTTAGGGTGCATGGCATCATGAACTCTTTTAAATACCAGGACATTTTAAATCAAAATCTGGTGGCCTCTGCCCGAAAGCTGAAGATGGGTCATCACTGGGTCTTTCAGCAAGATAATGACCCTAAACATGTGGCCAAATCTGCACAAAAATGGTTCACCAGACACAAAATCAAGCTCCTCCCATGGCCATCTCAGTCCCCAGACCTCAACCCAATTGAAAACCTGTGGGATGAGCTGAAGAGGAGAGTGCATAGGAGAGGACCCAGGACTCTGGATGATTTAGAGAGATTGTGCAAAGAGGAATGGTCGAATATCCCTCTCTCTGTATTCTCCCATCTTGTGAAATGTTATAGGAGAATATTAAGTGCTGTCTTGTTGGCAAAAGGGAGTTGTACAAAGTATTAACATCAGGGGTGCCAATAATTGTGGCACACATGATTTCATGTAAAAGAATTATTTCTTAATGTGGGATTTTTTTCCCACTGAATAAATGCACTTGAATTAAAGGTTGGCTTTTTCTCTTTTTTTTTTGCATTGTTGTCCTATATTATTTAAAAAACCCTGAATTTATTAGAAGCCTAAGAACATATCTTAACGAGGGATCCCAATAATTATGGAGGACGCTCTATCTATCTATCTATCTATCTATCTATCTATCTATCTATCTATCTATCTATCTATCTATCTATCTATCTATCTATCTATCTATCTATCTAAGGTCCTTTTAATATTTCACATTGGGTTTGAATTTCATGTATGTGTTTACTCTGTAGTTTGTGTGTGTGTGTGTGTGTGTGTGTGTGTGTGTGTGTGTGTGTGTGTGTGTGTGTAGCCCACCTCGAAGCACCGTGGCTGGCTGATCTCTCCGCTTGGTTCTAATCCCTGGTGGATGGTCCTGGTGTCAGTTGTTCCTGCTCTTCTCTGCACCATCCTCATCTTCATGGACCAGCAGATCACTGCTGTCATTGTAAACCGCAAGGAGCACAAACTCAAGGTAGCACCGACTCACACACATTCAGCAATACTGCTGAATCTGAACAAGCACCATCCTCTGCACCAACCAAAGACCCTCATTTTCACTTCACTGCTCAGTGATGGATGACCTCATGCTCTCTATTCCTGTAGAAAGGCTGTGGTTATCATCTGGACCTGCTGGTGGTGGCCGTGATGTTGGGTGTGTGTTCAGTGATGGGGCTGCCATGGTTCGTGGCTGCCACCGTTCTCTCCATCTCGCATGTGAACAGCCTGAAGCAGGAGTCCAGCTGCTCCGCACCGGGCGAACAACCCAAGTTCCTGGGCATCAGGGAGCAACGGGTCACCGGCATTCTCATTTTCACCCTCATGGGCTGCTCTGTCTTCATGACGTCCATCCTGAAGGTCAGAGGTCACGAATGAGCACGCATGAAAATTGGCTCTGAATAGTCCTGATAGCTTTTAGCAAAGTTCAAGCTTTTCTTTTTTTAATATTGATGTTTCCTCCTTATTATTAAATAAAATGCATTATTAAAACACACACACATTGTGACTTCTATAAGATGATCTGTATTAATACTGTATAATGATCTTTGTGTGTTTTGTGTCCAGTTCATTCCCATGCCAGTGTTGTATGGGGTCTTTCTCTATATGGGTGTTTCCTCTCTGAAAGGCATACAGGTATAAAAACATTACACTTACAGCAGTGATCTAATAATTCAAAACATTATTTAAAGCTGAACCTAATTATTACTTTAGATTAGATTTCTGGTTCACATAATTATTTTAAAGGTGTCATTTGTAATCATTAAAGATGTTTCTACACCCGTGACAATCACATTACTTTAAAAATACTCTTGAGGAATCATGATTTGTAATGTTGTCATGAAGTAGATCTGCTCATTTCCTTCATATCAGGCTTCAGTTTATCATTTTTCTGGCCCGATTTTAGCTCCGCCCTCCCCACAGTTATAACAATGAAGTTTAGCTTAGACAGAGTGGGGACTGAATATATGTGGGGTCTAAACCTCACAAACTTTACCTATTTGAGATGAAGTATACTGTACTTCATGTTAAATGTACAGTTCTCTATTATTACCTCCGCTAACTTTGTTGGAGGAGGTTATGTTTTTGCCTCCGTTTCTTTGTTCCCAACGTAACTCAAAAAGTAGTGAACGGATTTTGATGACATTTGGAAGAAAGGTAATTCATGGGCCAAGGAACAATTGATTAGATTTTGCTATAAACCTGGATATGTATGTGGATCCATGATCTAGATATATATGCAGATCCAGGATTTCTTTGTCCGTTCCCAAAGTAACTCAAAAAGTAGTGAATGGATTAGGATTAAATTTGGTGTACAGCTTTAGTATTATCCTTGGTTCAAGTGATTTGATTTTGATGTTGATAATATGTAGCTTGGAGGAGTTATACGCTCTACTGAGTGCCCTTTTAGTTTATTGTGCTACAGTGCTATTGAATTCTCTATCCCGATTGGTCAGAAGGTATTGATTAAAGCTAGACGGCCATTCGATTTCATAAAATCGGTGAAATTTAGTTCCCTCTGAAAAATGTTTATTTCTGTAATATCTCACAAAATATCAGGCCATTCTGTGGCTGGGAAGTTATTTATTTTGAGGGGATTAAAGCAAATAATGTGCATGAAATCACTCGCTTTGCACAGTCAAGCAGACAGAGGAAGTCCATGTGCACATACGCAGGTTTACCACCTTCTTCTTTTGGGTTTTACAGCAGCTGGCATCCACAGTGTTGCATTACTGCCATCTAGAGGTTTACCTTTGACCTTGCACTGACAGTTCCATCATTCTGTCGCTAAACGAACAGCTGATCACACCGAGGTGCTCGCTGACCGCCGATATTTTATTAGTTTGGTCCTGCGTTTCCTTTCCTTCGTATATAACGTCTTTTCTTCTCACTTTCCGTTACTGTAGTCGGTCTTTCACGTTTCATTCACACACTCATGTCCTCCATTTTTCTCTCCTGTTTCAAATTTGTTTCCCACAATGCCTTGCGCGAATGGGGAAAGCCCACCATGTGATGCATGATGTAGTATCGTGTATTGCGTCATGGTGAAGCAGAAAAAAAATAGCTGAGAATTTAGGGCCACGTGGCTCTAAATGTATTAATTGTTCTATTAAGAAAAAAACCTTTAAAAATTGTAAGTCTGTGATTTGAATTCAGTAGCATTCGGTCTGGGCGGCACGGTGGTGTAGTGGTTAGCGCTGTCGCCTCACAGCAAGAAGGTCCTGGGTTCGAGCCCCGTGGCCGGCGAGGGCCTTTCTGTGTGGAGTTTGCATGTTCTCCCCGTGTCCGCGTGGGTTTCCTCCGGGTGCTCCGGTTTCCCCCACAGTCCAAAGACATGCAGGTTAGGTTAACTGGTGACTCTAAATTGACCGTAGGTGTGAATGTGAGTGTGAATGGTTGTCTGTGTCTATGTGTCAGCCCTGTGATGACCTGGCGACTTGTCCAGGGTGTACCCCGCCTCTCGCCCGTAGTCAGCTGGGATAGGCTCCAGCTTGCCTGCGACCCTGTAGAAGGATAAAGCGGCTAGAGATAATGAGAGAGAGAGAGAGCATTTGGTCCACTAAACAAAAATAATTGGGTGCTGGGAAATTTCTTTTTATGATCTACACTTGAAAAATCTGAAAGGCAGTATAGCTTTAATTTTATAATATTATAATGCAGCACCTCTGATAGTAGTTCCTGCTGCAAGGAAAATCACAGGTTCAAATTAATGCACTTGTTCTAATAAAGTTTATATTTACACAAGGGCTTGTATGGTACATGACATAATGAAAAATCATTATGCAATAAGGCTGCATGGTGGTCTAGTGGTTAGCACTGCTGCCTCACAGCAAGAAGGTTCTGGGTTCGAACCTCATAGCTGACAGGGGCCTTTCCGTATGGAGTTTGCATGTTCTCCCAGTGTCTGTTTCCTCCAGGTGCTCCAGTTCCCCCCGTAGTCCAAAGACATGCAGGTTAGGTAAAATACCCAGCCACTGGGGTTGCACAAGCCAGTGTATACTTAGTTCTGGTCCCAAACCAAGATAGATTGGGGAGGGTTGCGTCAAGAAGGGCATCTGGTGTAAAAAGTATGCCAAATCAAATATGCGGACCATGATGGTCCACTGTGGTGACTGCTAATGGGAGCAGACGAAAGAAGTTGTTATGTAACAAAAGAAAAAAAAATGTAAATATTAAATATAATTGTAAACAATTAAATTGGGTCAGTCATTAAGAAATTAAAAATTGTAATCGCTGACAAACTGTTGTGATATAAGAGAAACAAAATACATGTTACTGGAAATTAATCAATTGCAGAGCAGCAACAGTAACCATTCACCCCATTCCACATCTCCCCATCATTGATGATCTTCATATAACACCACGCCCATAAGTGTTTTATCCCTCACATGGGATACTTACTACTCATATAATAACAGCTGATGGACTTCTGTTAGTGAAGAATGTCATAATCATAACAACATTCTGTCCCTTCTCTTCACCTCTCTCAGTTCTTTGACAGGATAAAGTTGTTTGGTATGCCGGCGAAGCACCAGCCTGATCTGATCTACCTGCGTTACGTGCCGCTGTGGAAGGTTCACGTCTTCACGCTGGTGCAGCTCACATGTCTGGTTCTGCTTTGGGTCATCAAAGCCTCGGCTGCCCGCGTCATCTTCCCCATGATGGTATTAGCAGGCTTATTACAGTCTTATTCAGCGTACACAGAACATACAAGAATAACTTGTCTAAAGAAACAGATAACATGCTACACCACGTCGGAATATTATTCTCTGATATTGCTGGGTTTCACGTGATGTCACATCCGCCTCATTAGTTATTCAAAACGTTAGCTGGTGGTCTACTAAAGCTCAGTTGACAAAGCGTTTGTACGGAGAAGGTTCATTGCTCGCATGAAAAATGCCTTACGCTTGCATTGTTTTAAGTTGTTTGAATCGTTCAAACTTTGAAACTGATAAAAGTTTCTTCAGGGTTCCCTTATGAACTAATAAAAAAGGGTGAACGAACACAGGATTTCACAAAAAGATGTCAAGAATGGTGGCTTTTGAACCTCTCAGTGAAATTGAAGGGAGCTGAGTTGAAGCATGCTCAAGTTTGCAGTGATCACTTGGTGAAAGGTTTGTATTTCCCTCTCAGCTATGTCCTAAGAGGACTCCCTAAAGTGAATGACGCATGAAATGGAATGACGAATGACAGGTAGTAAATTTGAACAATAAATGGTCACTTGTCATTCAGATTCTTACAAATGGAATAACGATTGAAATCTTTAGTTTTAGACCTCCCTAGGATAAGATAAGTGGGTGCTTGGTGGGATATCAGCTTTTACAAATGGAATGACAGGGTTTCTATATGTATTGACTTACTTTGAGCTAATGTTGTCAGTGATATCACCTTTTACAAATGGAATGATAAGGTTTCTAGGTGGAATGACATACTTTGAGGCAATGTTATCAGTGATATCAAATTAACAAATGGAATGACATTGTTTCTAGGGTTAGGGTTAGGTTATAGGTGATATCACTGATAACATTGCCTCAAAGTATGTCATTCCACCTAAAAACACTGTCATTCCATTTGTAAAAGGGGATATCACTGATAACATTAGCTTAAAGTATGTCATTCCACCTGGAAACGCTGTCATTCCATTTGTAAAAGGTGATATCACTGATAACATAACCTAAAAGTATGTCATTCCACTTAGAAACAATGTCATTCCATTTCATGAGCTGAAAGCATGTCATTCCACCTACATTTCAATCGTTATTCCATTTATAAGAATCTGAATGACAAGGGACCATTTATTGTTCAGATCACTAGCTGTCATTCGTCATTCCATTTCATGCGTCATTCACTTTAGGGAGTCCCGTCCTAAGTGTTTTCCAAGTATTTTTCTTGCCATATGTTATGTTATGCTACTTTTTTTCGTCATGAACTGCTAAAGTCCCCAGCTATTTCTTTGTTTACTCCTCACAAAGTCCATATGCATGAAGGTCGCGACAAAATTCTTCCCCAGCCGTACAGTTACAATGCGCCATGATCACTTCTCCGTCTTGTTTAACTAAGATCCAGGTCTTTAAAGGGGTTTCTGATGATCTTTGTGAATGATTTACCTGAGAGATAAGAGCCAACACAAGTGAGAATCAAGAGAACTGTTGTTTGCTTACACTTCAATTTGCAGTGCTTCGTTGAAAAGACGTGAATGAAAAGCTTAAAAAAAACATACTTACACAGGCAAAAACAATACAGGATTCATTGGGCAGCAACTTGATAGCGAGGTCCTTTACTCAGCCACATACAAAAAAGTTGTAAGCCTCCATACTCTTCCACGCTTTCATCTGTTTTGCGGTGTAGAATGACGTCTGCAACACCAGATAGTTCGAGATGTCGGGGAACTTGACTGAAGGGTCATTTTCGAGATCGTATGACAAATCCTTCTTTCCCAGACTGCAGGGGTCGATTCCATTGCATACAGCAATCTTCTGAATATATCTAAAGCCAGCAGTGGCTTCTAGATTACGAGCGTACTCTGATAAGTTATCACTAGTTGTTTGCACTACGACAGCCGTTTAGACCACCAGCTATTCACTTCCGGTAAAACCGCTAAGAAAAGTCACATGACTGAAACCCAGCAAATGGAACTCTGTTGTGGTCTTTTCTTACTTAGCGGTGTGTGTGTGTGTGTGTGTGTGTGTCTGTCTCCAGGTTATCATTATATGACTTGTATATTGCTATGTTTACATTTATTGATGCATTAGATGAAAATATTTCCAAACAATGTCAAGTAAAAGATTTCTTTCATTATAAGTGTATGTCATACTGTATATAAATACAGTATGACATACCCAAAAATAATCTAAAATAAAAGTATAAAATTAAATAAATAAATGTATGCGTGTGTATGTATACAGTATGTGTGAATATATATATATATATATATATATATATATATATATATATATATATATATATATATATATATTTATACACAAACTAAAATAATATATAAATGAAATAAATATGTATAAATAATGCATGTATATAAATTATATAAAATCATGTTAAATAATATAAATAATATTTAATAAATAAAATTAAATTAAAAAATGAAATGTGTATATACATATGTATATAAATAATATAATTAAAATAAAATAATAATAGACTAAATGTATATCCAAATGTATATAAAATAAATTTATATAACTAATACATGTATATAAATACATTTAACATGATAAATGTGACTCATTTGCTTCCATTTAAATAGGAACCTCGAAATAGAGCTGAATATTAAATATTATTTATTCAAGATATTGAACATTTACTTTGTTTTAAATATTTTAATATACTAAAACATCTGTTTATTTCCAATTTTAAATGAGAAAAAAAAATCCAGATTTTCAGCGTGTCTCAGACTTTTGGAGCTCACTGTATATTGATATAATTTTCTTTGAAGGAGGTTCACCATCGTTCCAGCACACAATGGATGTTTAGTGATGACATGGAGCTTTAAAGGTCATGGCTTCATGGTGTGGTTTGACCCACCTCTCCACAACAGTGTTTGCAGTGGCTCAGAAATGAAAATCACCTAACCATATTGATATTTCTTTGTTTGGTTGTCTGGCTTTATTTTCTTTTCCTGTGGAGAAGCATCTGTATGCTTGGTACAAGCAAGAGATGGTTCATCGTGCTTTAGCTGTTTAGAAGCAAACTAATGAACCTCCTGTTTTGTTTTGTTTTTAAATTGTGCTATGGAACAAAAGAGTTGGATCAAAACTCTGCCATTTGTGGTCTGTTGAGAAAATGTTGTTCAGGGACACTCTGTTTATAAGCTGCTCCATGTCTCAGGTGTTGGCGTTGGTGTTTGTGCGAAAGCTGCTGGATTTCTGCTTCACGAAGCGAGAGCTGAGCTGGCTAGATGACCTGATGCCCGAGAGCAAAAAGAAAACAGAAGATGACAAGAAGAACAAGAAAGCTAAACAGGTACAGAGGAAGCGTCCAGAATGAAAAAAAAATCCAGCATTTATTAAATTAAATAAAGCAGTAAATTGTGTATTGTACACTCTTGGATCATCAAGTAAATAGCCGTTACCTTGAATTTGACTATTCAATTTATGTTAACTGCTGGAATTGATGCTAGTGTAACATGACGTTAGCAAACAAAACAGAATTTGGTGCCAACAGCACGAATCCATAGACCAAACCTGCCAATCCAGGCTGGTGGGGGTTGTGTAATGCTGTGGGGAATGTTTTCTTGGCACACATTGGACCTGTTCTTACCAATCAATCATCGTTTGAATGCAATAGCATATTTGTGTATTGTTGTTGATCGTGTACAGCACTTCATGGCCACAATTTACCATCTTCTAATGGCTACTTCCAGCATGATAATGCACCATGTCATAAAGGAAATGTCATCTCAACCTAGTTCGTGAACATGACAATTGTTTATTGTGATTCCCACAAACATATTCGAGACATGGTCTAACTAGCAAGCAGTAAAGGAGCTTTTGACTGTCTTTGTCCTTAATATCCTTGCACACCCTTTTAACCAGTCCAAGAACATTGTTGGCTTTGCAAACAATGTCTTCAATGTGTTCAGACCAATCAAGGTCATTTGAGATCGTTACACCAAAATCCTTTATATTAGGTATTGTATGCAATTGGTGATCGCCAAGATTGTACATTCCGGGGCCCCCACTTGATTTCGTTTTTCTGGAGATATGGAACGTCTTGCACTTGATAACATTAAAGGTCATAGCCCAGTCCATGCTCCATTCATTTATCCCCTCGAGATCATTTTTGAAGACAACTTGAAGAACTTAGTGTCTATAGTTTTGTACAGCTTTGAATCATCAGCAAACAGGAGTTGATCCATGACTAATGTATTCAGGTTGGTCATCGACGTAAACCAGAAACAATAAAGGCCCTAATATGGATCCCTGTGGTACACCTGAGATGACAGGGAGCCAATCCAATGGCAATGAGTACAATGTTCTTTAGGGATCTTCCCAGGCACCAGATCTGAATCCAGTATATCTTTGTGAAGTGGCAGAACTGGAGATTCACAACATGAAAAATCTGAAGGAACTGTGTGATGCATGATCTCCTCAACATGGACCAGAATCTCAAAGGAATGATTCCAACATCTTGTGGAATTCAAGCCATGAAGAATTGAGGTTGTTTTGAGAGCAAAGGAGGCCCTGCCTGCCCAGTATTAGTATTCATATAGTGTTCCTAGTAAAATGCACAGTGAGTGTGTTACTAAATAGATGTGACTAGTGAATATATTTTGCCCTCAAGGGCTGGTAGATATGCGAGATCAAGGACGTAGTTTACTCATCACCGGTCTTTATTTTTTCATATACCTTCCATATAATGTTTGTTTGGTAACATATACCGATTTTGTGGTTTGTATCAGTCAGAGAATATTCTTCTGACTCATGACTTGACATAAACTGGACACTTTGCTCATCTACAGGAAGCTGAGCAGTTGACGGAGGAAGAGGAAGAGGCTGAGGCAGAGGCGGGACTCGTATACAAAGGAGGAAGAGGAGGAGGAGGGAATGTGCTGAAGATTCCACGGCAGGCTCGATGTGGTAGGTGAGTGCCTCCTGCTGGAAAGCTTCATCACTGCAAACTCATAAATACAGCAGAGAAAAGCGCCACCAAGTGGTGATACGAAGTTACTACAACCATAATCTGACAGGGCCCAAGTTGAGTAAACTTGTTAACTATTCAATACAATACAATGAAAGAAGACACTGGTCCTTAAGCTCTGAAGTAAAGAAATGTCTGAAAATTTCAGTGAGGCTCTGAGTGTTGAATAAGAAATCAGAAATGAAGGTAAAAAAAAAATTGAGTATATTATGAGAAAAATGTTTTTTACCCCAGTTTACCCTTAAAATATTCCTAAAGATACACAGCTTTAACCTTGAATAGCTGGTTAACCTGCATGGGTAAAAGTTAATGTAGTGTTTGTGGTCACTTCCTCATGGGTATTTTTACCTCGCCCGCGACAGAGTAAGCGGGGTGAGGTATTGTAATCAGTGCAGTTTGTTTGTTTGTGTGTCTGACTGTTAACAATCTAGTGTCTAGACGGTTGCACCGATTGACTTCAAATTTTCAGCGTAGGTGGGCAATAGTCCATAGATTACCTGATTAAATTTTGGGGGTAATCAGGTCAAGGTGAAGGTCAAGGTCACCGGAAAGGTCAACTTTTCGGTCAGAATAACATATTTTCCATTATAACTCAAAAACGGTTGCTGATAGACAAATGTTTACTATTATGAGCATATAGGAACTCCCATATGGCCTTTCATTTGGCACCATGCTCTTTGACCTTGAGTGGTCAAACTCAAGGCCACAACTTTTCAGAGGGCTGTAACTTGAAAACGGTTGATGGTAGATAGATATTTACCATTATCAACTTATAGGAAGTGCCATATGGGCTTTCATTTGGCACCATGATCTTTGACCTTGAATGACTTTGAAATGTCACATTCAAGGTCATGGATTTTCATAGGACTATAAGCTGACAGCTGATGATTGAGAAATATTACCATTATCAACATATAGGTATAAAATAAGTGCTGCCGGGCGAGGTTTGTTTTGCCTGGAAACACTTGTTTTGGATAGTTAATAGTTTATACACTTGTGGTCAGAAGTTTACATACAGTGACATGAATGTCATCTTGGATATGAATGTCATGGCAATATTTGGGCTTTCAGTAATTTCTTTGAACTGTTCTTTTTCTGTGGCAGAATGTATAGCATGCATCTTTAAATAAAAAAAAAAACTAGAATTTGGTGCACAAGTTTTAATTTTCTTTGGGTTTTCTGAAATCAACACAGGGTCAAAAATATACATACAGCATGCCTAATATTTGGGTAAAATGTCTCTTCACAAGATTCACCTTGACCAAACATTTTTGTTTATCATGAACAAGCTTCTGGCAGAATTCTGGTTGGATATTTCACAACTCTTCATGGTAGAATTGGTCGAGTTTAATTAAATATTTTTTTTTCTTGACATGGACTCGACTTATAAGCACGGTCCATATATTTTCAATAGGTTTGAAGTCAGTACTTGTTTTAAGCTTAATGTTAGCCTGCTTTATCCTCCACAACCAGCTCTGATGCATGTTTGGGTTCATTGTCCTGTTGTACCTCTCAAGTCGCAAGTCGTGTTCAAGTTTCTGATGGTTTATGCTGAAGAATTCTGAGGTAGTCCTCCTTCTTCATTATTTCATCCACTTTGTGCAATGAACCAGTTCCACTGGCAGCAAAACAGCCCCAGAGCATGATGATCCTACCACCACCACCAGCTGGTACAGTGTCCCTCTGTACATGGTGGTCATTGTGGCCAAACAACTCAATCTTTGTCTCATCTGACCATGCAGCTATCCTCCAGAAGGCTTCTTCTTTGTCTGTGTGGTCAGCTTCAAACTTTAGTTAAGCTTGAAGGTGTCAATTTTGGAGCAGGGGGTTATTTCTTGGATAGCAGTCTTTTAGTCCATGGTGATCTGAACTGTAGACAGTGATCCATCAGCTTCCAGTTCATGGCAGGGCTGTGCCATGGTGGTTCCCAGGTCATTCCTGACCATTCAAACCAATTTCCTTTTAGCTGAGGGTGACAGTTTGGGTTTTCTTGAAGCTAAGTGGCTTGGAAAAGTGACTACACCTCACAATAACTTGGATACAATTGTTTGAACAGATCTTGGAACTTGCAGTTGTTTAGAAATGGCTCCAAGAGACATTCTGGAGTTGTGTATATCTGTGATCCTCTTTCTCAGATCTGGACTGAACTCCTTGGACTTTCTTGTTTTACTGTGTGTTGGTCAATCCAATGAGTGCTGTAAACAAACCCTTTTTATGAAGGCACAGAGAAGCTACCAGCTGTAGTCAATCATGATCACTAACAGGAAGTTAAGAGACCTCAGCCTTGGCAAGATAAGAGACATTTTGGAAGTTTCAGCCCCTCTGAATTAATAATCTAAGTGAGCATATGTAAATTTCTGACCATGCATGTATCATTTTGACCCTGTGTTGATTTCAGAAAACCCAAAGAAAATTAAAACTTGTGCAATAAATTCTATTGGTTTTTTTCTCTGAATTTTTTTTTAACTTCAGAGGAATTACTGAAAGCTCAAATATTGCCATGACATTCATATTCAAGATGACATTCATGTCACTGTATGTAAACTTCTGACCACAATTGTAGCTTTTTTTTTAAAGGTTTTTTTTCCTAGAGTTTCTACACAGAACCTTCAGGGTTCTCTCAGACACCTCTGTCGGACCAACAGGGAACGGGTTCTTGAACAAGATGGTGGAGCGCATTGATTACCTCAGAGCTTTTGTTTTGTTATTGAAGATATTTGTTTTTGGTCCATTACTAAATCCCTTCAAAGATTACAATACATTCAGAACGCTGCAGTGAGACTCATCTCCCATACCAAACGATCTGCTCATATCATCCCTATTCTTTCTCAGCTTCACTGGCTACCTGTTCTGTCCCGAATTAAGTATAAAATTCTACTACTCACCTTCAAAGCCCTCCATAACCTAGCTCTTCCTTAAAGCCTCGGTCACAACCGGCCATACGTGCTCCTACGGCCGGTCTACGTGCAAGAAACGCACGGAGGGCGCGCGTGTGACGTGCTGATTTTCAAGCCGTAGACTGGCCGCAGAGGTTCTTTGTCATGTCAAACAAACTCTATGGGCACTTACGTTTTTTTCAGGTTGCAAGACAAACTTACGGCCAACGTGCGTCTTTCTCCATGAACAAAAAAAAACCGCAGCAATTTGGGAAATGCCAAAAATCGCACGTTAGTGCGATTAAGTTAAACCTCAGTATCATGGCTGAAGTGCCCTTGAGCAAGGCACCTAACCCCCAACTGCTCCCTAGGTGCTGTAGCATAGCTGCCCACTGCTCTGGGTATGTGTGTGTGCGCTCATTGCTCACTTGAGTGTGCATGTGTGTGTTCACTGCTTCATTGGGTTGAATGCAGAGGAGGAATTTTACTGTGCTTGAGTGTATATGTGAGCAAATAAAGGCTTCTTTAAAAGCTTTCTACTTCTAAACTTTCCACCAAAAGGACACAATAGGTCTGAGTTGACACTGGTGCTTGGACCCCTAAATATAATAATTTTGATGATGTGGGATGTAATTTCCAGCACTGTAAATAACAGACCCCTGGCCGTGCTTCATACACCCCACTTTGAGAACAAGTGATTTTTATAATGAATAAAACACTTGAGAGTGTGCTGTTACAGAAAAATAATCAACAGCGGGGTGGCGTGTTGCAGCCTGATACAAAATGCAGTTATTTTCACCACCTTGAAGTTGACTATTTTCCTATGACTGCATGTCCTGAAGTGTTTTATTACTCTTATACCACTGAAATTTGCCAACTAATACAATATTTGAATTTGTTATACGAATGAATGATGTTATACTTTTTTATCCATTTATAGCTACCTTTAATGTATTGGAATGCTGGCAAAACAGGTTAGTTCCTGTTAGGCTATGGCCACACTACAGCTCACGATGCTTTGTGATGGGTTATCAATGAAAATGAAGCATTTGGTAGTGATGCTTCTCCAAGCTTTGGGAAGTATTCCCAAACCAATCTGCGAGTATTTGCCACATAGTTTGCCAATGAAAACATCGCCATAACCACCAAATTTCAATCCATGCATTGAATTTTTTTGCAATGTTTTTGGCCACTCACGAGACGGAGACACCAATAAACAACTCATGAAGCTCAGAGAACATTCATCATGCATTGCATGATTGGTGGCAATGCTAGCAATTTTTCATCGCCAAGTAGTTGCAAGCCCATCCCAAGCTGTAGTGTGACCTGTAGCCTTAAGGCCAATTTATGCTGACAACGCAGTCCTTGCAGATGGTGTCGCAGATGGCGTCTGCGTAGCTCCCCCACCTTCGCAGACGCTCTGCGCGCACCTCCCAAAAATTGTGACCACCGCAGAAGCCTCGCAGACAGCGTTGCAGACAAGAGGGGTCTGATTGGTCCACTCTACATCTGCTGTACACGCACTTCCGCTTCCCTACTTTCCCGGTTTGTTTTGTTTTCACGACTGCCATTTTTAAAAACACAAGCGAAGATGGAGCAGCACGAAGAGCGGTTGATC
This sequence comes from Neoarius graeffei, assembly GCF_027579695.1. Taxonomy (NCBI): domain Eukaryota; kingdom Metazoa; phylum Chordata; class Actinopteri; order Siluriformes; family Ariidae; genus Neoarius; species Neoarius graeffei. Next base: position 101,472,137 of record NC_083570.1, read on the forward strand.
GAGGAAGTGAGGAAGTACGTACATCTATACGACTCCAGTTCTAGTCATTATAAGTAACCGGAGGATAAACACTCCACTAACCACACCCACCAACTACTCCTAGCGATTTCGTGACTTCACTCCCCCTTGCGTTGTGGCGGTGAATAACATCGCGCACGCCTATTACTCCCCGCTCAATGATAAATTACAACTGTCTGCGAAAAGCTATCTGCGAAAGCCTTGTCGCAAGAGCATGCAGAGGCCCTTAGTGGTGTAGTCTAGACCACCTAAACCGAGACCAAGGCAGGACCAAGATCAAAGTCTAACAAGACCAAGACTTTGTGGGGTTGAGCTCAAGTCAAGACAAAGACCAAGGCAGGGCAAGACTGAGTCAAGACCAGGGCGACACAAGTGTATGTGAAGGGGGGTGGCAGCTGTTAACAGGAAGAAAAATTTCAAATTAGCAATGAGTCATGTTATCGGTTGCATTTGAAGCAGGAAATTTTACATCCAATCACAGGAAGGATGTTAACAAATAAATCAGATGGTGCACAGTCAATTTAATGAAATCCTTGCAGTTGTGTCAGTCTTGGACATAGAGGACTCAGGATTTTATTTCAAGACCAGTGAAGTCCACGAGACTGAGTAAAAATGCAGTCAATTCCGAGACGAGATCAAGACCTTCAAAAAGTGCTCTTGAGACCGGTTTCGAGTACTACAACCAAGACCAAGTCATGACCGAGACTAGAGTGTATTGAGACCAAGACCAAGGCAGGGCGAGACAGAGTCAAGAGCAGGACCAGACCAGTGTGTGTGAAGGGGGAAGGGGTGACAGCTGTTAACAGGAAGAAAAATTTCAAATTAGCAATAAGCCACGTTGTTGGCTGCATTTGAAGCAAGAAATTTTACATCCAATCACAGTAAGGATGTTAACAAATAAATCAGACAATGCACAGGCAATTCAGTGAAATCCCCACAGTTGTGGTCTTGAAACAAGATCAACCGTGAGCTACTGTTTACTTACGTATCTGCCCGCTCTCGCTTATATCAGAATGCAAGCAATTGAAGGAACAGGACACTTATTATGAATTTTGACTTCAACAAATAATTAACCCTGAAACATGTAAGTAAAGAGCAGTGTCTCTCCCCAGGGATTTCAAACAGCATCCTGGTAAACTGTCATTTTGAAACAGCATTTTGCTTCTTGAAATAGCGTCAAAATCCACCCTATATGTTTCGTAAATGCATTCAGTCAGTAAACAGGAAGTCGATGTGGGACAGACCTGAAAATGGTATACACGATATAGAACCCCAAGCTGAAGCTCGATACCAAATATCAAGCGGTTACGATTTGTAGTTGCTGAGAAAAATGTTACGAAAATTTTGTAAATCCATGCTATACGTTTCATCATGCATTCAGTCGGTAAACAGGCAGATGATATGCGACAGACCTGAAAATGGTATACACGGTATAGAACCCCAAGCTGAAGTCTGGTACCAAGTGGCCATGATTTGTGGTTGCTGAGAAAAAGGGTGTTTCAGACAGACAGAGGTAAACCAGCATACCCCCCCTTCGGAGCGGGGGTATAATAATTAAATCCCGAGTCATTTCTGTCTGAAACTGACACAAGGCAGAGTAAAAATGCGGTTGATGACCAGATGAGACAAGACAGAGACCTTCAGAAAGTGGTCTTGAGACCTGTCTCAAGTCCTACAACACTAGTTCCTGTTATCATGTTTTGCAGTTAGAACCAGTCACTCCTGCATGGTGAAATCCATTTGCTGGAGTTAAGACAAAAAGCTTTTTCAAAGAAATAAAATAAAAAAAAATTGTCATGTTACAGAAAAAATGGAAAGTGTAAAGGGTTCGCGAGTGCATTAATATAAACCTGTGGTTGAATTCCACAGGAAGCTTCTGTCAGAGCTGCTGCTAGAGAAAATTAATCAACACCTATACTGACCAATTGGATTTGAGAATTGAGCTGCTCTGTACTGTGTGATACAGTAGATGTGTACAGAGTTCATTTAGGTTTAAAGCTTACATTCCATCCTACGAGTGAAAGGTGTAAATACTGTAATTCTGAGATGACACCAATACACTGGTACTGCTTAAGCATTCATAAGCCATTCTCTAAAACTCTTGTTTTATAGTGTGTGTGTGTGTTGACCTGATCATGGATATAACTGACAAGATGAACAAATGCTGTGAATGGAAAGCTGTTGTATTACACACAGTGAAGAAGAGCAAGAGCGTTCCCCCTCTATGTGTACTGAGACTCAAAATGACTAATCTTTATCTGATCTCTAGAAAGTGTGATGATCTGTGTGTGTGTTAGTCAGGAGAAGGTGGCGTGTGCTAGGCTGAACGTGGAAGCAGTCTGGGGTGGAAAGGAAGAGTCGAATATAGAGACGGCGCTCTAGGGCGGAGTTTATTCCTTCACCTTTGGAGCCATGCCTACTCCAACGCTGGAGCCAAACAGCTCATAATCAGCAACTCAATCCTGGGCTTGAGTCAGCGGTGCCAACTGGAGGACTGAGAGAGCAGCCATGGGGGAGAGAGCACAGTGTGTCCCCTAACTCTGAGGACACAGGAAATACTGTAATAACTTCTTTATTAGTCTTCTTAGTCAGTTTTTTTAAATAGCAGTTGATGCATTTTGTTTTATTTTATTTATACAGTTCATTTCATTGAATCCATGGAGGTGTAGTCAGACAGCAGGTTTTAATGCCTTCATCACTGACTGCATAACATAATGAGCAGATCTCCATTCGACAACTAATCAGCAAAATTGATCGAATTTGATCCAAGTAATTGGCAATGAATTTCATGATGAAGCACGCTGTGCTACCTCACGTAGCAAAGCTGTTTGATTTCGGTCATGGTTGCATTGTTTATTCTTAACATAAACAATATAGATGATGTTACAAGTAGTCATCAAGTTGCCATCAAAATATAAAAAGTGCAGGGAGTCAATCCCCCCCCCCAAAAAAAAATCGAGTTGGTTCCCTGACTCCGTGATTCCAAGTATTGAAAACTAGGAGTCAAATCTGAGTTGATTCCTCAAACTGAAAATGTTTCACCTCACGCAAATGGAGCAAGCATCATGATTCAAGCATCAGTGTGTTCATTAGTGAGACAGGTATTGCATTTGACTGTCAGAATTGAACAAATCATGACCTGAACTCCAGGTAAAACCCAGTCTCAATGATTCAGACCATTGGTGCAATGGTTACACTGATGTATAGTTGCGAAAAAAAAAAAATGTACAGAACCAGAAAAAAAAACAAACAAAAAAACTTTGATAGAGACTGTGACTAAAGTCTCAGTAATTTACGCTAGCGGTTACAAACCGGGGTGTCTGGTCGACGTACTCTATAGATCCGGAACGGCAAGAGAGAGAGAATGACGCTTAATGAGGAAAAGTTGTACCCTGCCGCCCTGACCAAAATAAAAAAAACGAGTGCTCTGAGAGCACAATATCCCCCGCTGGCAACTATGCCATAACTCTGGTAAAATGTGACTGAATTGAACAAAATTGCAATATGCGTTTTACTGACATATGACAAAGAATCCTGTCAAGTTCCGTGAAATTCCTCAAAAATTGTGAGAGGAGTTGATTTCAGAAGGTGAGTTCCCTTCCCGGGACGGACGGACGGACATCGCCATGACATAATCCCCCTTCGGGCCTCTCCACCAATGGGGGATGATAATTTTTTTGCCAAATTACATGAAATTCCTCCAAAAATTGTGAAGGGAGTTGATTTCAGAAAGCAAGCACACCTTGATGAAATTGCCAAAAGTACAAGTTTGTTAATAATCAAGGGCATAACTCTGGTAAAAATTTGCCCAAATTAAATGAAATTTCAATATGCGTATAACTGTCATATAACAAAGCTTTTTGCCAAGTTTGGTGAAATTCCTCCACAAATTGTGAGAGGAGTTGATTTCAGAAGAACGTACACCCTCATGAAACTGTCAAAGTACAAGTTATTTAATCAAGGGTCAAAATGCTGGTAAAAATTCACAAATGAAATTAAATTGCAATATGCGTATTACTGTCATATAACAATGCCTTTTGCCAAGCTTCGTGAAATTCCTCCAAAAATTGTGAGAGGAGTTGATTTCATAGAAGGTGCCCTTCCCGGGATGGATGGATGGATGGATGGATATCCCCACAACATAATCCCCCTTCGGGTCTTTCAGCCAGTGGGGGATAAAAAAAAAACCCCTGATTTTAAAAAAAAATCATAAAAATTGAGAGTTATAACTGATTGAAAAAAAAATTCCCATTTTTCATGGATCATTCTGGATCAGTGATCCAGATCAGCACCAAAAGTCATACCAATGTACACTACCGTTCAAAAGTTTGGGGTCACCCAGACAATTTTGTGTTTTCCATGAAAAGTCACACTTTTATTTACCACCATAAGTTGTAAAATGAATAGAAAATATAGCCAAGACATTTTTCTGGCCATTCTGAGCATTTAATCGACCCCACAAATGTGATGCTCCAGAAACTCAATCTGCTCAAAGGAAGGTCAGTTTTATAGCTTCTCTAAAGAGCTCAACTGTTTTCAGCTGTGCTAACATGATTGTACAAGGGTTTTCTAATCATCCATTAGCCTTCTGAGGCAATGAGCAAACACATTGTACCATTAGAACACTGGAGTGAGAGTTGCTGGAAATGGGCCTCTATACACCTATGGAGATATTGCACCAAAAACCAGACATTTGCAGCTAGAATAGTCATTTACCACATTAGCAATGTATAGAGTGGATTTCTGATTAGTTTAAAGTGATCTTCATTGAAAAGAACAGTGCTTTTCTTTCAAAAATAAGGAAATTTCAGTGATCCCAAACTTTTGAACGGTAGTGTAATTCAGCCCAGAGGTATTCTTCACGTGAAATTTGGTGATTGGTTTAACTGATTAACTGGAAAAAAAAAATCATATCCCTATATTAAAATAATCTTAATCATTAGCAGCTCTAATTCACAGATACTCACAATATGGAGGAAAAAAAATCTAAAAGCATGTTTTGCACATTTTGCATTCATGCAATACTATTTCAAATGGGCCATCCTTTAAAATGGACGGGTTACTATTCAGGTTTTAAACATCTGTGCCTTGGAGAAGTGTGGAAGTGGAGTTGAACAGCAAGAGACCGAGATATCGTTCAATAATAATAATAATAATAATTAATAATAATACTTTTCCAGACGTGTGTATAATATATATTGTATTACTCCAAAGATTATATAGAAGTCGTACCCATGTTCTGTGTTCTTCATAGTTCATTATGTTTAAAAAGCGCTTTCCTTAGTGTGAGACCCTATCAGTGTGTTCCACCACTAGTGTGTGTGCCAAGTAATTTTTAAATGTTCTTTCCTGAATTGTCATCCCTGTTGCTTTTTGTGCATAAATGTTTTGATATTGTGTGTTTGTCTGTCACTGTATACCGTTGCACACACTGTTCATGCAGCTTGGAGAGTTTGGATACGCGGGGGGGAGAGAGAGAGAGATACTACATATATTTGTGCAATAATAATAGTTTGTTTAAAAAATATGAATACTTTTTAAAAAATATTTGTGTATTCTGTATAGTTGGGTTTTTGTCACTGTCACACAGATGAAGAATTTGATCAAAACTCTAACTCCTTGTTCTTGTGCATAATTTACAAAACACTTCAGAGAACATTTTTTTATTTTTTATTATTATTTTTAAGTTTTTCATTTTGGTCAAATTTGTCATAATAAATATAGTACAATCGATACATCAAGTCTGATGGAGTTTCATTTTTGTAGGATTAAAAAAAAAAGTCAAAAATTACACTGATATTTTTATGCTTTCACAAATCAAATCAATGCACTTAGGTACGAAATGTCCGGGTGAAACGAGCTGTCAGTTTGCATCTTATACTTGAACCAGCTTTACACATTTATGGTGTTGAGTCATGTTCAAAACCAGAGTCTCAAACCTGTCGCACTCTAGTGGTTTACACTCCGACAACTGGTTTCTGATTCAACCAAATGTTTTTATTTTACACTGAGAACATAATGATGTGGCGGCACGGTGGTGTAGTGGTTAGCGCTGTCGCCTCACAGCAAGAAGGTCCGGGTTCGAGCCCCGTGGCCGGCGAGGGCCTTTCTGTGTGGAGTTTGCATGTTCTCCCCGTGTCCGCGTGGGTTTCCTCCGGGTGCTCCGGTTTCCCCCACAGTCCAAAGACATGCAGGTTAGGTTAACTGGTGACTCTAAATTGAGCGTAGGTGTGAATGTGAGTGTGAATGGTTGTCTGTGTCTATGTGTCAGCCCTGTGATGACCTGGCGACTTGTCCAGGGTGTACCCCGCCTTTCACCTGTAGTCAGCTGGGATAGGCTCCAGCTTGCCTGCGACCCTGTAGAAGGATAAAGCGGCTAGAGATAATGAGATGAGATGAGTTATAAACAGTGTCGGTATATTAGTTTTTGGACAGTTCTAGCCGAAAGTTTTGTATAAATCCCAAAATGAGTTTGACCCGTCTTTCCCTTGCATGTCATATGTGTACTTGAATATTCCAACCTTTCAATTATATAGTCCTGTGCAAAAGTCTTAGGCACATGTAAAGAAATGCTGTTGACCAAAAACAGCTTAGAAAATAATGAAATTAAATGTTTCAACATTTAAAAATACTATAAAACCATAATCAGTAAGCCATAATAAATGAAACATAGTCGATATTTGGTGTGAGACGACCCTTTGCTTTAGTCTCAGGTCCAGTGAGTGCAGTTTGATAAGGAAATGAGCTGTAGGTTTTACTGAGCATCTTACAGAAGCAGCCACAGTTCTTCTGGACACTTTGACTGTCACATTCGCTTCTTCATTTTGCACCAAAGCCCAGTAACCTTCATTATGTTTTCTTTTTTAATCTGAAAAGTGCTCTCTTATGTAACATGCTGCTCAGATACAAACATCTCATCTCATCTCATTATCTCTAGCCGCTTTATCCTGTTCTACAGGGTCGCAGGCAAGCTGGAGCCTATCCCAGCTGACTACGGGCGAAAGGCGGGGTACACCCTGGACAAGCCGCCAGGTCATCACAGGGCTGACACATAGACACAGACAACCATTCACACTCACATTCACACCTACGGTCAATTTAGAGTCACCAGTTAACCTAACCTGCATGTCTTTGGACTGTGGGGGAAACCGGAGCACCCGGAGGAAACCCACGCGGACACGGGGAGAACATGCAAACTCCACACAGAAAGGCCCTCGCCGGCCACGGGGCTCGAACCCGGACCTTCTTGCTGTGAGGCGACAGCGCTAACCACTACACCACCGTGCCGCCCAGATACAAACATTTATTTCTCAGGCATGAAAATGGGTCAGGGGTTGAAAAGGTGAGAAGGGTGCGCACGCGTGGGGGTTGGGTATTGTCGGGCGACGGGCGTTGGTGGTGCAGAGGAGGTACTTCCGGTACACTGATGTATCGCAGTTTGGACGTGAGCAATCAAAGCATGGCTGCCCTTGTTTGCATAATTTATGTCCTTGTGGCAGAGGACACACCTGGCCAATCCCTCTCTGTCAATTTTCTTAAAGAAATCCCCAACATGAAAGGACACCTCTTGTCCCTTCACAGATACCTTGCCCTCCAGCTTAAGCCAGGCCCACTTCCAGCTGCATTTAATGCCTGCATCCAGCTTAACAGCTGCAGCGTCCTCTTCCCCTAACACACTCATTCTAAGGATAATGTTTGTATTAGTGCAAGTGGTACATCAGTATCAACTGTAAACCACTCTCTACTGTTAGTCCGTGACCTAGAGGGGTTGGTCGTTACCGAAAAAGTGGCAAAGGCTACCATACCTTTTCTGAAAGCTTGGAGTCTCAGCTTTTCAATGATGTATGATGGCCATCTGACAGGAGTAGCTGTTTTGAGTTATCACACATAATGTAAACTAAGGTTGAGAAAATATTGTGTATAAATCAAGCAGAACACGGATATTGCCGAAATCTATATTGGACATATTGGAATATTTTATTTTGTTATGTTTGGCATCATTTTAAAGGGGAGACTCTGAGCTTTCATTTAAATCCTTTTGTGAGCATTTTAGATGAGTACAGCCAACCCTGGAGCTCTTCAAACTTTTAATCACACACATTTTCCTTCCATTTCCGCCTAAGTCATCCTTTGTCTTTTAATTCTGTGGCACCAGGGAGCACCAGAAAAACAAAATCCAAACACTGAAATACTGGCATGACCCTGAGGATTCAGAAAATGTACCATTTACCCATATTATCTGATTTGGAGGGGGGATTTTCAGTCTGATAACAGACATGGCGTTTTTTCAAAGACAAAACAGTAGTGTACGATTCTAATTTGTTGACATGTCGAGTTGAAAGTCTGAGGTAAAACATTTTTAGAAAAAGTTGTTATTCAGCATTTTGAGATATTTCAGAGGGTCCTTAATACATGTCCACCACATATAATTTATATCAGGTCCCAACTTTCATTTAATTTACATTACAAAATGAATACAGTGTTCTGCTTGATTTATACGCAATATTTTCTCAACCTTAGTTTACATTATGTGTGATAACTCAAAACAGCTACTCTTGTCAGATGGCCATCATACATCACTGAAAAGCTGAGAATCCAAGCTTTCAGAAAAGGTATGGTAGCCTTTTCCACTTTTTCGGTAACTGTTTCCATATTTTGAGGCCCTGGCTCACGGTCTATGTGTTCACACCAGAAACTACTAAAGCTTTAATGGCCAGGAGTAGGCTAGCTGACTTAGAATGGTGACAAAAGCTACAGCAGCGACTAAAAATAATATCAACATAACGATTTACACAACAGCTTTAGTGGCTTTTGGTCTAAACACACGGCAAGCCTTTCGTGACACACTCTTCCCTGTTGTCTTCTCTCTAATTTCGCGCAGAAAAAAATTGACGCCCCATCTTGTCAATGGATGGAGCCCGGGCAGTAAATGCGAGACGCCCGCTTTCGCTATTTTAGATGGCTCAAAACCATTACGTTTTAATGAATCAATAAATAACAGTGTAAAACAGTGGAGTGTAAAAAAGACCAGGGTTCACAAGTTTTTATTTTGTCACAAAAGGCTTCAAGCATGGGCCAAAGCATAGGCTAACAAGTTTTAGAGTTTACCACTTCACCTTCAGCCTTTTCAGCCCCTCACGTGAATATTATCCTCACACGTCCCTGAAATACCAATTACAGAGATAATAGAAAGAAGTTTGTGTTTCTTCTTTTATGTTACCGTTAACTACACAAGCTTTAAGCTAACTTAATATCTGGCAAACGGGAGCTATTATTTTCACCAGAGCTTCGGCTAGCTCTGGCAGCGTTCAACGCAAGCTGTAGCGAACGGCAGTAACTTTGTTATACCGCACAAAATATGAAAACGATTGAAACCATTACTCACCAAATTCAATCCGCTGGTAAATGCAGGTAAATGTGTAAGTTACGCTCTGGTCTGCCTTGTCCCAGGCCATCCTTAAAAAAAATCCGTTTCCTGTCCACCGGGTGAGCAAAAAAAAATTTTCAGTCGGGAGGGAGGGATTTTTATTTTTAATTTTTTTTTATTATATATGGATGGATAAAAAATCGCAATGCTGTGTTTGCTTTTTCTTTCAGTACTTTTTTTATTACAAAAGCAGACACATTTAATAAAATGACAGTTTAATCAACTGAAACTTGTACAAAAACTTTAAGTTAGCATTTTAAATGCTGACTGCAACATTTGCAAAACTTTTACAAAGGTACTTAAAATGTCCAACACATGGACTTTTTGTAGTTCTAAATCGAGCGTTAGGCCTAGTTCGGATGAAATTACACTATTAAAATGATCACTGAATGATTTGTTTTTCTGAATCTTTACTATTTTGTTGTTCGCTAGAATACCATTTTGCGATTTCACACTTAAGCAAATGTTTGAAAACTCCGGATCTCCTTCCTTCCTGGTGGCGGACATTTTTTTTGTGCCGCACGGCGCATGCGCAGAGCTGATTCGACAGGGCTTTCCACAAGCACCGGCTGCGGCTACACAATTAAGTCCAGCCAGCTACTTTAATGACTATTTTTGTAGCCCACAGGCTCTAAATATTAATTTTCGATTTTTATAAAATTAAAATGTTTATCTAACGGACTGACAATAATGTCAAACTGAACCGCACTCATTTAAGTTGTGATTCGTGCTGTTTGTACCGATAATAACCACAAATTCCCCGCAGACTTCGTTGATCAGGGGAGAGGAACTCATCCGCGGCCCCGACATGCGGTGTGTGCGCGCGCACTCGGCAGAGGCAGTATGAGCTTTAGTGGAAAGCCCTGGGAATGCGTAAATGTCAAGTTCGAGTTTAGATTTATGAATCCGAAAAAAATGTCGAAAAACCGGCGTTAAAAAAAAAAATTTCAGCCGCACAAACGGCACTCACCCGGCCGGTGGACCGGAAACAGAACATTTTTTAATAATGGCCCCAGGTGGATATGTCCTGCTTCTCGTTCTCACAGCTTTGCAATTCAACCACAGGCTCTCTCCATGCACTCCAAGTACACGTGAAGAGTGTGCGCATGATTGGAATAATGGAACGCAGTTTGGCATATGATTGGTTCTCGGCAGCGAAGCAGCCAGGAGGATTTACTGACCGTCCAAGTGTCATTTAAAGGGCCGATTTCTGAAGTGCTCAGTTTGCGTATTAAGTCAATCATATGATAATTAAAAAAAAAAAAAATCTCCCGACCCCGACACCCCCCCTCCAAAAAAAAAATCTCCTCGGATCTACATGATTCGCGTAGGTCACCCTTTTTGACTTCAAAATGGCGAATTTCGCCGAAAGGTGAGAGATTTTCATGCCTGATTCTGTAACATTTAATTTTGTGCTGAAAACAAATGTTTGGACTCTAAAATGTATGTCATAAAATAGAACTCTATAAAGTTTGTATGAAAAAAAAACCCCACAGGGCCTAAGACTTTTGCACAGTACTGTACATATTTAACAAAATCCTAATCAAAAGATGCAAAAAATATTTTGTACTTTGCTTTCTTAATTTCTTGTACAAAATATGGGACAAACTATAAAACCATAGCTTTTGTAGAACTCTAACCCTACATTCACACCAACCGCGACAAGAGCGTCAAAACAGCTGGAAGTGATCAGTTTTCTCTGTGAGCCAGCGTCTCTTGGCAGCGAGATTGTTGGCAGTGTGTCTTAGGCAGTGGAGCGTCAGAATCAAGTTGAAGTCCAGGTAACTTTATGGTAATGAGATTTGACATGGCTTGGCGGCAAAGAAAGGAAGGAGAGGGACAAACAGACAGACAGAAGGAAGGAAAGAAAGGGAGGGAAGGAAGGAAGGACTGACAGACAGACAGACAGAAGGAAGGAAAGAAAGAAAGAGACAGACAGAAGGAAGAGGGAAGGAAGGGAAAGAGGGAAGGAAGGAAAAAAGACAGACAGAGAAGGGAGAAAGGAAAGAAAGGGAGGGAGGGAAAGAAGGAAAAAGAAAAAGCAGGAAGAAAGGAAAAGAAGACAGACAGACATCCTTTTTTGTCTGAAAGGGAAGGAAAGAAGGAAGAAAAGACAGACAAAGAAAAAGAAATGAAAAAGACAGACAAAGAAGGAAGAAAGGGATGGAGGGAAAGAGGGTAGGAAGGAAAGAAAGACAGACAGACAAAGAAAGAAGGAAGAAAGCAAAGAGAGAGAAAGAAAAAGAAGCATGGGCCAAGGCATCAGAAACGGTAGGTGTTTCAAGTTGGTGAAGTGTATAATCCACCCATCCACCTGCTGTTTGATGCAGTTCTGTAATCAGCCGATCCCTTGACAGCAGCACAATGCATCAAATCATGCAGATACAAATCAAGAGCTTCAGTTAATGTTCACAATGTTCAAACATCAGAATGGGAAAAATTGTTCTCAAAGTGTGACTTTCTTTCACTGTGGCACTGTGGGTGTTGGTTTGAATCAGACGGACTGGTTTGAGTTTTTTACTGAGATTTTATGTGATAGACCGACACAGAGTAGCACATAATTGTGAAGTGACATGAAAATGATAAATGGTCTTCAAAATTTTAAACAAATAAAAATCTGAAAAATGTGATGTGCATTAGTATTCAGCCCCCCTGCATCAATACTTTGTAGAGCCACCTTTAGCTGCAATTACAGCTGCAAGTCTTTTGTGGTATGTCTCTACCAGCTTTGCACATCTAGACACTGAAATTTTTGCCCATTCTTCTTTGCAAAATAGCTCAAGCTCAGCCAGATTGGATGGAGAGCATCTGTGAACAGCAATTTTCAAGTCTTGCCACAGATGCTCAATGGGATTTAGGTCTGGACTTTGACTGGGCCATTCTAACACATGAATATTCTTTGAACTAAACCATTCCATTGTAGCTCTGGCTGTATGTTTAGGGTCATTGTCTTGCTGGAAGGTGAATCTCCTTCCCAGTCTCAAGTCTTTTGCAGCCTCCAACAGGTTTTCTTCCAGGATTGCCCTGTATTTAGCTCCATCCATCTTCCCATCAACTCTGACCAGCTTCCCTGTCCCTGCTGAAGAAAAGCATCCCCATAGCATGATGCTGCCACCACCATGTTTCACAGTGGGGATGGTGTGTGCAGGGTGATGAGCAGTGTTTGTTTTCTGCCACACATAGCGCTTTGCATTTAGGCCAAAAAGTTCAGCTTTGGTCTCATCTGACCAAAGCACCTTCTTCCACATGTTTGCTGTGTCCCCTACATTTCTTATGCCTGTCTTTCAGCAATGGCTTTCTTCTTGCCATTCTTCCAAAAAGGCCAGATTTGTGGAGTGTACGACTTATAGTTGTCCTGTGCACAGATTCTCCCACCTGAGCTGTGGATTTCTGCAGCTCCTCCAGAGTGATCATGGGCCTCTTGGCTGCTTCTCTGACCAGTGCTCTCCTTGCTTGCTCTGTCAGTTTAGGTGGACGGCCATGTCTTGGTAGGTTTGCAGTCGTGCCATACTTTTTCAATTTTTGAATGATGGATTGAACAGTGCTTCTTGAGATAAACTGTGGATGGTAAAAGAGAGCAATTGGACTTACTTGAAGATTCTTGAAGACATTTCACCTCTCATCCAAAAGGCTTCTTCAGTTCTGTCTGACTAGTAGGGAGCATCAGGTATTTATCCTCTCATGGATGAAAAGCTCATCTAAGGTGTCATTGAGTCATCCTGTTGGTGTGGGTCAACTGCGGGCTGGTTGTGAACGGCCTTGAGAGTCGTTAGGATGATCAATGGAATGCTAATTCTCTCTGTCCTCCTGTGAGTCACTGAAAACAGCTGGGTTTTGGTGTGCATTCAGTTGTCTGGGAAGTGTGCCAAGGACTGCATTGTAGGTGGCTGATAAATGATGTCTTAGACCCTCACCTCTGTTCAGTGATGGCCATTCCAGGTTGACAAAAATGGCTTCTTTAACTCTTCACTCATACCAACGATCCTCTCTGGCTAAAATGCGTACGTTTCAATCCTGAAATGAGTGTCCTTTGTTGTTAAGATGAAGGTAGACAGCAGAGTCCTGGCCTGAGGAACTGGCTCTCCTGTGTTGAACCATGCACCTGTGAAGCGGTTGCTTTGTCTCTCCAATATACGAGTCCGTGCATTCCTCACTGCACTGAATGGCATACACTACGTTGTCCTGTTTGTGTCTGGGTATTTTGTCCTTAGGGTGGACCAGTTTCTGCTTCAGAGTGTTACTGGGTCTGAAATGTACCAGAATATTGTGTTTGTAGAAGATCCTCCTGAATTTCTCAGATAGACCAGAAATGTAGGGAATGACAATGTTCTTGTGTTTGTTCCTGTTATCCTCCTTGTCTGTTCTGTTCCTTTTTCTGCTCTTGAGGAAAGACCAGTTGGGATACCCGCAGTTCTGAAGTGCTTTCTTGATGTGATTCTGCTCCTTCTCTTTTCCCTCTATCGTTGTAGGGATATTCTGAGCCCTGTGTTGCAAGGTCCTAATGACCCCCAATTTGTGTTCCAGTGGGTGGTGAGAGTCAAAGAGTAGGTACCGGTCTGTTTGTGTGGGTTTCCGGTAGACCTCGACGCTCAGGCTTCTGTCTTGTCTAATGTGTACATCACAATCCAAGAAGGCTAGATTATTCCCACTGACGTCCTCCCGAGTGAAGTTGATGTTAATATCCACTGCATTGATGTGCTTAGAGAAGGCTTCCACCTCATGGGTTTTGATTTTAACCCAGGTGTCATCCACATATCTGAACCAGTGGCTGGGAGCAACTCCTGAAAAAGTGGTCAAAGCTTTATGTTCCACTTCCTCCATGTAAAGATTGGCCACAATAGGGGATACCGGTGAGCCCATGGCGCATCCATGCTTCTGTCTGTAGAAACTTTCATTAAACTGGAAATAAGTGGTAGTCAGGCAGAGGTCAAGCAGGGTGCAGATCTGGTCCGTGGTGAGGTTCGTTCTATCCAATAAGGTGCTGTCTCGAAGGAGTTGTTTTCTAACAGATTCAACAGCTTCTGTGGTGGGAATGCAGGTGAACAGAGAAGTGACGTCGTAGGAAACCATGGTTTCATCTGCGTCTAGTTTGAGGTCTGCAACTTTAGTAGCAAAATCTTGGGAGTTTTTGACGTGATGTGGCGCATTCCCAACAAGAGGAGCCAGGATAGTGGCCAGGTGTTTGGCAATGTTGTAAGTAACAGAGTTTATACTGCTGATGATAGGTCTGAGTGGAGCTCCTTCCTTGTGAATCTTGGGAAGTTCGTATATGAGAGGAACGGCTTCCCCAGGGTACAATCTGTAGTACAGAGATCGGTTGATGGCTTGGTCCTTTTCTAGTTGTTGCAGGCAGCTAACAACTTTCTTTTTGTAACAACTTGTGGGGTCCCACCTCAAGGTTTCATAGGTGGTAGTGTCGCTGAGGAGACTGGTCATCCTGGAGTGGTAGTCCACTGTGTTTAGCAACACTGTGCATCTCCCTTTGTCAGCAGGAAGGATGGTGATGTTCCGGTCTCTTTGAAGCAATGTAAGAGCCCTCCTTTCTTGGATGGTGAGGTTGGAGGGGGGTGCTTTCACACTGGACAGAGCAGCTGATATCTTCAGTCTAAGTTGTTCTGCCTCTGTGTTGGTCAGATTGTTGTTTCTGATGGCTGACTCTGTGGCTGTGATGAGGTCTACCACTGGTATCCGCTCTGGTGAAACTGCAAAGTTAAGTCCCTTGGATAGAACATCTTTCTCTGGTTGGGTGAGTACCCTGTCGGATAAGTTCTTCACCCATATCTCTTCTATGTCCGGTTGTGTAGCCTGGTCAGATTTCTTCCTCCAAGTCAGCACTTCTGTCTTGCTGGAGGAGGTGGTTTTAGACAGCAAAGTTTGAAATTTCCACATCTGTCGTTCCTTGCCTTTGGTATGTTGTGAAATCTGTGCCTTCTCAGTGAACTCAGAGACTCGTTCCAAAACTTCACTGGGAAGAAGTACTATCAATTCTTCAAACATCAGTTCAGTCTTGTTCTGGAGAGCATCGATGGTGAAATGTACTTGCCTCACTCTCTCGTTGAGAAGCTGCTTCTGGGCTTTCTGGAGGATTATTTCAGCTCTGTGTCCTTTGACCGTTGAAAACAGGCATAGGCTAGTGGGGATAATGTTGGATTGTTGGCATCTCAGGGGAGATGCCGACAATCCCAACTCTCGAGGCCGTTCACAACCAGCCCCCAGTTGACCCACACCAACCGGGTAACTCAATGACACCTTAGATGAGCTTTTCATCCATGAGAGGATAAATACCTGATGCCAGTCAGACAGAAATGAAGAAGCCTTTCGGATGAGAGGTGAAACGTCTTCAAGAATCTTCAAGCAAGTCCAGTTGCTCTCTTTTACCACCCACAGTTTACCATAACCTGGATGACTGAGAATCTTCACAGACATGCTTCTTGAGATGTTCAGAGCTTGGGATATTTTTTTATAACCTAACCCTGCTTTAAACTTCTCCATAACTTTATCCCTGACCTGTCTGGTGAGTTCTTTGGTCTTCATGATGCTGTTTGTTCTTCAGCGTTCTCTAACAAACCACTGAGGCCTTCACAGAACAAGTGTATTTATGCTGAGAGTAAATTACACACAGTAGGACTCTATTAACTAATTAGATGACTTCTGAAGGCAATTGATTGCACTGGATTGTATTTAGAGGTATCAGAGTACAGGGGGCTGAATACTAATGCACACCACATTTTTCAGATTTTTATTTGTTTAAAATTTTGAAGACCATTTATCATTTTCGTTTCACTTCACAATTATGTGCTACTCTGTGTTGGTCTATCACATAAAATCTCAATAAAAAAACTTTTAAGTTTGTGGTTGTAAGGTGGAAAAATGTGAAAAAGTTCAAGGGGTATGAATACTTTTGCAAGGCACTGTACCCCAAAGCCGTGAGTCCTGTGCTCCAAATTGCGCATGCCGCGCGTTTGAGTGAGCGGGACAGGGAACTCTCGGACTGCCATCTTCCTCTCTCTGGCTGTTAGTTTAGTGAGTTATAAAACAGGTTCATTACTTGAAATGTTGTGTGAAGCTGTTGTACTGCACTTTATTGTGTTTTTTTTTTTTGATGATTTTATGGATTAAAAACATTGAGATGATGAACCATCTGAAAGTCTTTTTTGTGGGGTACATCTTACCTTCTCCGAATAAGTAATGGTTACTAAGTGATATTAATTACCTTTGATTAGTAATTATCAGGTATTACCTACTAGCAAACAAGAGATAATTTTACCCAATTTCAATGAGAAAGTATCTGTTGAATAGATGCATAAATGTGAGGTCAATTTTACCCAATTTATTTAAGTATTTCATAGCTTTTTATTTCAGTTATTTTATACTCAATATATGGAATTAAAGCTACCCCAAACAAGTCAATGCAAATTGTTACCTCAGATTTATTGGATAAATTCTATAGGTTATTTTTTTCAGTGTACAGTTTACACAGAATGGTGCGAAAAACACCTATTGGAGTTGAGTGAGCGATAGTTCTGTGCGTGGAAACAAACACCTTGTTGATAAGAGAGGTCAGAGGAAAATGCCCAGATTGGTTTAAGCTGCCGGGAAGGACATGGTAACTCATATAATCACTCTTGACAACCGTGGTGAGCAGAAAAGCATCTCAGCATGTAACAGCAGAACAACACATTGGGTTCCACTCTTGCAGCCAAGAACAAGGATCTTAGAATCAACAAGTTCCTATTAAAGTGGCAGCGGAGTGTATATTTTGTGAAAATAGGAGCGAATTGTATCCTAACAAGTACCAGAGAATGCAAGAGTCTTGGTTATTTACTTACCTTCAGTTCAAAAACATCATGTATTATGAGACAAGAGGTGCATGATGAAACTATCTGCAGGCAGTGGTGGCTCAATGGTTAAGGCTCTGGGTTAGTGATCTGAAGGGCTTCAAGCCCCAGTATTGCCAAGGTGCCATTGTTAGGCTCTTAAGCAAGACCCTTAACCCTTTCTGCTCCAGGGGTGCTGTATCATGGCTGAACCTGCCCTCTGACCCTAACTTCCTATACATGAAGAAAAATTGTACTGCGCTGTAATGTGTGTGTGACAGTCATGGGATTGTTAACCAATTAAAAACAAAAAAAAAAAGTATTTTAATATTAATATATTAGCTACCAGTTGACGTGCGTTTGCTTTGCCACCCTTTGAAATATAGTTCTCGCGGCGTTTGGTGTGAATGTAGGATAACCATAGATATTTTAATTAGCTTGCTGACTCGGATGCTATGAGAGAGCTCAGAGGAGAAATCACCAGACTGCTTCAGCCTGACAGGTAACTTAAGTAACCACTTTTTACAACCGTGGTGAACAGAAAAGCATCTCAAAAACACACAAGAAGAAGGCCACATCAGGTTCCAGTCCTGTCAGACAAGTGGGTACAGGCTCACTGAAACTGCACAGATGAAGATTGTAAAAAGTGCAGATGTTTTTCTAATCTTCGACTTGTGAACCTGTGCCCACTGTAGCTTCATACTGTGTCCGAAATCACTCATTTATTCACTATTCCCTACTCACTATATAGGGAATTACTATATAGAGGACTATATAATGAGCTCATTGGTAAAATGAAAAAACACTTTCGGGCACTACTCCGCTGCGCTGTTATTTACATCATTACTGTCGCACAATTAAAACGTGCCAGGTCAGTTGGCTGGTGGGTTTTCAAAATAATAAATACATGCATGTGTTTTTGTGATAAATCCATATTATAACTGAGCGTATTTCCCACATTAATCAATATAAAGTACTTTGTGTCTGCTGCATCTTTCAGTTCTTTTAAATCAAGGCTGAATACTTTTTCTTCTTTGCTGCTGCCTTTTATTAAATCAAATTTAAATGTCCCTGAACCCCACTTTTTTCCTTGTACAAAGCAACAACCATTATGTTGATTGACCATATGTTTACAAACCGTAGCTGATCCAAAAGGCCATAAATTGATGGAAAAATCGATAAGATCAGCCAATTTTCATGGAATCTGCCGAGACTGAACTGGAAGATCCCAAAGGGGTGCATGACATCACACGTGTAACAAAGATCCAGGTATCAATTTCTTTCCCGTGCGCAGCAGCAGTGGTTAGACCAGTCTCAATATGGAATCATGTTTTGGAGAGAATTTTGATAGTGATTGGGATTCTTATCATGTCGGATGAAGGGGCAGATTGTTATCAAGGATATTCCAGGGTTTCTTTTCGAGTCCCTGAGATGAGAAACAGATGCCAGTTCATGACAGTCTTCATCTGTAGCGCGCACGAGATGAAGAAATAGATAGATAGATAGATAGATAGATAGATAGATAGATAGATAGATAGATAGATATGTGCAGAATGCGGTGGTTACCTTTCATCATATTTTCCTGAACAAAACTAAAAACAAATCGGAGTCTTGCAATATTGAAATCTGAGAGCATTTAACACGTTTCAGTTCATAATTTATGATGATTGCACACATGCATTTTTCTTCCTGTTAAAGTGCATCAGATATGATAAGATCGGATGTTGTAAGTGTGTAAATGTTGCTCATAATCCTGCGTCTGGTGCAGTGTGTGTGTGTGTGTGTGTGTGTGTGTGTGTGAGATAATAGGCGAATCCATGAACTGTCCAAATGTCAGATCAAATGTCATTTATTAAATAAATGGATTTCTTTGTTGCGCCAGTAATTCCCATGTGATCATTCTGGTGGCGATGAACACTTGATGAATCAGATTTATTATTAGTCGGCAACACGAAACCTGCCCGCTGCGTTTGTACAAATCTCACCCACTGTTGCTTTAGGTTAATGTCATTTCTTGGAAATTTGTGAACTGAACGTTCTCTTGTATATGGATTCGAACATCCAAACGCAACGCAGCACTTTCTTTCACATCGTTATTTTTGTAAGAGTCCAACAAAAATATCCAATTTCAGCGAGTAAATAAGCACGGAGTCTGATGAATGGAAATGACCCAGATAACCATGGTTCCACACGTGCCGTCGTGCGAGATTAGCCCTGAGAACAGGCTACTTTTTTCAGGGATTTGGATGCCATAATTTATCGATAGTTTTGTGCTTGATGCTACAACCCCGATTCCAAAAAAGTTGGGACAAAGTAGAAATTGTAAATAAAAACGGAATGCAATAATTTACAAATCTCAAAAACTGATATTGTATTCACAATAGAACATAGACAACATATCAAATGTCGAAAGTGAGACATTTTGAAATTTCATGCCAAATATTGGCTCATTTGAAATTTCATGACAGCAACACATCTCAAAAAAGTTGGGACAGGGGCAATAAGAGGCTGGAAAAGTTAAAGGTACAAAAAAGGAACAGCTGGAGGACCAAATTGCAACTCATTAGGTCAATTGGCAATAGGTCATTAACATGACTGGGTATAAAAAGAGCATCTTGGAGTGGCAGCGGCTCTCAGAAGTAAAGATGGGAAGAGGATCACCAATCCCCCTAATTCTGCGCCGACAAATAGTGGAGCAATATCAGAAAGGAGTTCGACAGTGTAAAATTGCAAAGAGTTTGAACATATCATCATCTACAGTGCATAATATCATCAAAAGATTCAGAGAATCTGGAAGAATCTCTGTGCGTAAGGGTCAAGGCCGGAAAACCATACTGGGTGCCCGTGATCTTCGGGCCCTTAGACGGCACTGCATCACATACAGGCATGCTTCTGTATTGGAAATCACAAAATGGGCTCAGGAATATTTACAGAGAACATTATCTGTGAACACAATTCACCGTGCCATCCGCCGTTGCCAGCTAAAACTCTATAGTTCAAAGAAGAAGCCATATCTAAACATGATCCAGAAGCGCAGATGTCTTCTCTGGGCCAAGGCTCATTTAAAATGGACTGTGGCAAAGTGGAAAACTGTTCTGTGGTCAGACGAATCAAAATTTGAAGTTCTTTATGGAAATCAGGGACGCCGTGTCATTCGGACTAAAGAGGAGAAGGACGACCCAAGTTGTTATCAGCGCTCAGTTCAGAAGCCTGCATCTCTGATGGTATGGGGTTGCATTAGTGCATGTGGCATGGGCAGCTTACACATCTGAAAAGACACCATCAATGCTGAAAGGTATATCCAGGTTCTAGAGCAACATATGCTCCCATCCAGATGATGTCTCTTTCAGGGAAGACCTTGCATTTTCCAACATGACAATGCCAAACCACATACTGCATCAATTACGGCATCATGGCTGCGTAGAAGAAGGGTCCGGGTACTGAACTGGCCAGCCTGCAGTCCAGATCTTTCACCCATAGAAAACATTTGGCGCATCATAAAATGGAAGATACAACAAAAAAAGACCTAAGACAGTTGAGCAACTAGAATCCTACATTAGACAAGAATGGGTTAACATTCCTATCCCTAAACTTGAGCAACTTGTCTCCTCAGTCCCCAGACGTTTACAGACTGTTGTAAAGAGAAAAGGGGATGTCTCACAGTGGTAAACATGGCCTTGTCCCAACTTTTTTGAGATGTGTTGTTGTCATGAAATTTAAAATCACCTAATTTTTCTCTTTAAATGATACATTTTCTCAGTTTAAACATTTATGTCATCTATGTTCTATTCTGAATAAAATATGGAATTTTGAAACTTCCACATCATTGCATTCCGTTTTTATTTACAATTTGTACTTTGTCCCAACTTTTTTGGAATCGGGGTTGTAAAATAAATATTATTATTTTCTTCCCTGCTTTATTATTTCATTTTGGTTGTTACTAATGATATTCATTTTAAAAGCATTACAATAAGGCATTACATACACTTTAAATCAAATTTGAGGCTTCATTCCTCATTCTGCACTGTAACTTATTGTATTTTATCTGTCTTATTCTATTTTAGTTTGTTTTCTCTTCTCTTACCATTTTTTAATTGTACCTGAAGGTCCATTTATAATGTGTGTTGGTTAGTGACCATCGGTTGTACACTACTTTTCACGGTGCATTGTGGGATACTGTGAGTCCACTATATAGGGTGTAATAATTCTCACTATACATTCAGACAGCACTACAAAATGGCAAACTCACTATATCGTTTACTATATAGTGAATAATGAGCGATTTTGGACACAGCCTCAGACTCCTATTCTGCTGCCACATGATTGGCTGATTAGATAAATTGGCTGCTTGGAAGAATTTTTGAATCATGTAAAATCAATTAAAAATAAAACATTTCCTAATTAATAGGCATATAATGAGGTCATGTAATATCACAATACAAATTTATGATGATTCGACTCAATTGGGGTGGGGAAAAAAAAATCACGATTATTTTCAGGCTGTGTAAACTCAGTTTTTCCGAGCTGTAATTGCATTGTTTAGACAGCAGAAGGTGCAATCACGTACATTATTATACATACAGGACACTTTTTCGATGGAATAAAAACATTCTATTCCCTTCGAGCAGGTTTCATTCATTTGGTTTGATAGCATGTTAGCATATCGCTTATCCTACGTGTATTACATCACTCTACCCAGTGGAGAATGAACGGTGAATATGGTTTACGATATTGCATGGGTGCCAAGACAACATGATGTCACACGTCAGAGACGTAAAACTTCCATGCTAGCGAGCAACTGTGACAATTTGTAAATAAACATGGGTGCCAGGTTTGCTTCGTTAAATACGGAAGATGTTGAGAGAATTTTGAAAGAGAAAGATGCATTGAACACCTGAAAGAAATGTGTATGTATAATTAAAAAAATAAATAAATAATATATGGCTTTTTTCATGGTATATCAAATATATTCCACTCAGCCTGTCTTTGACTTGTTCAGTATCATGCTAGCTGAATGGAATACATCGGACATACCATGAAAAAAAAAAGTCAGCCAATATTATTTAAATAGTGGGAATGCACATGACTTCACTGTAGGTGGAAGTAACACAGCTCAAATGCTAGGAAAATACAAGAAACAGATCTAAAATAGGAATGAGGTGTTGAGATTGACTGTACAAATAGATTTAACAAGAAATCAGAGCTCTCTCTTTACAGACTACTGAAAGATAAAGAAAAGAGAAGCAAATGAAGGTAGTACAAATGTTCATTAGTTTATTAAGAAAAAGCCCATTTGTTATTAACTTCTCATTTTTATTAAAAGGAATATTTTAGCTAATAGTTTATCATATTTTACTCCAACTTTTACAAATGTGGGTTAATAATTCCTGTTGGTGATTAAGAAAAAAAATTTAAACATTAACATTAAATGAAAGGTTCTGACTGCAAAGTTGAATTCTAGGAAAACGTTCCATTTCTATTGCTGTTGGAGTTTCGAGATGTTTCATTGCTCATGCCCCACATTTTACGATTCCGGAGATTGCCGAAGAAAGTGAGCAACAATATCACGTGACCACCGTGGAGTGTGTTTGACTGATTAACCAAAATGAGTCGGCGTGGGCAACCATGGCAGACTCGGCTCTCCTGTCAGTGGAAAAGAAAAGGAAAGCCTGCTGAGTGAGTGCAACCACAAGATAGAGCAAGGTTAGACGACGTATCATTTTTCTGGACAGATAACTAAATCATTCTAGCTAGTGCTTAGCTATCTTAGCCTTAGAGTGCATAGGCTTGACTCCACAGTAGCGAGTATGGAGTTATACACTGAATGTTTTGATCTTACAAAGAAAAGATACATTCATGTATATATTTTGTTTCACAGATCTATTCACGAATGTCAACCACAAATTACATCCCTGCGACTCAAAACTCTCCGAGGTCGACGCAGAGTCACAAGGTTTTCCGTATGTCGCCATCTTGGTGTATCGCAGTTCCATAGTTACGCTAATTAGTTCAAGCTCCTCGCGTTTGGCTGTTTCCTGTTTCCGTAGGGCCGTACTGTTTACATCAAGAGTTCAGAAAACAGTCCCAAAAATGGAGAAAAGCAACCCTCAGGATATTAAAATGATCACATCTCGTCCACGGTATTGTTCTTGTGAGACGTAGGAAAATACCATGCGCAATAAAAATATAAAAAATTTCAGATGACTTTGCAGTCAGCACCTTTAACATTTTTAATTTAACAAAAAGAATACTTAAGTTGATGAACAGGAAAATCGAACCATGAAACCCGTATCAAGAGTTCTGTGAATCACGACATGCCTACTAATTAATAAACATACATTGTAAGCTGAATGCTTTGAGAGGTCAAGTGAAAACCTGTCATGCTCCGGCTGCTCTAATGATCAGTCCAGGTTTGTCCAGCGTGCATCTAGCAACTGCTATTTTTGTTGTGGGCGTGGCTCAGAAATCAGATAAGAAATCATGGTATTCCAAATGCACTATATAATGTATACACTATATAACGCCACGCTATTTCTGCTTTAAACATATGAGTATTATAATAAAATACGGGACTCTGGTTTTACATTTCCTGTTGAATGGGAATTGAGAGTAGATCATTCACTAGAGCCAGTCGTTTGAATTTGTCAGATCACTGCCTCATAACTAACTCAAATTCCTTAAATGTTACTGCAAATGCCACTTTTCTGTCATTATAACTACAAGAAAAGCCAGCAAATAAAAACACTGGATTCTTGAGTGCCTTTAATACCGTGAGGGGCTGAAACAGTGAGAAACATGCACAAACACACACAGGCAAAAATAAATGTGTCATGGTTCGCTAGCTCAGGTGAATTAAACAATACAGATATTTCCACATTCACCCCAAACACTTAATTATCTGAAAAGCTATTCCTTATACTAATCAGCTACTTCAGACAGTTACCCAATCAGTACATACAATTATGTAGACTGGTTTGAGTTGACAGGAAGGCTATGGTAACTCAAATAACCACTCTTTACAACTGTAGTAAACAGAAAAGCATCACCTTTAAAGGAGAACTGAAGACAAATTTATCATCAAAATTCTATTTCTCATTTTATTAAATATAGGAATGCATTTTTGATAGCCATTTTGTCACCGCTATAGCAAGTTGAGTGTTTGATATATTACATAGCATATTTCAGTTCATATGTCAAAGCAACGGCCGTAAACGAGATTTGTCGAGACCTGTGCGAGACATCGTAGGACGGAAGTAAAACGTACAGCGGAAATCAAAGTGACCAACATCTGCCAACGTTGTCAAAAGACGGGCGCCCTCTTTCGAACACTGACGTAATCAAGCCGGAAGTTTTGTTTGTTTTGATAGCAATCAGAAAAGTTTGAAAAAAGTAGGCAGTAATCGTCATTTAAACTCGTTATTGTGCAATATTTCGTTTGGAAAACAGTTTTCAAAATGGCGGCACTGACACCTGGCTGACACTTCACGTTTCAAAGTCTCGCACAAGTCTCGTGAAGATCGCGCGGATAAGCGACGCCTGCCGTGGATCAAACAAACTAAATTCAACATGGCTAAAAACCGAATAGGCCGATAAGTATAATATTTAATTGCAACTAGTATTGACTTTAAAGTATTGCTGCTGGTGTACAAATCTCTAAATGGTACAGGGCCCAATTACCTCTCTGATATGTTGCAGCGGCCTAACCCAATCAGATCTACCAGATCGCAACAGAAAAATTTACTATTAAAACCAGTTGTTAAAACAAAGTGTGGTGAAGCAGCTTTTAGCTACTATGCAGTACAGCTATGGAACCAACTGCCAGAGGACATTAAAAATGCTCCTGCTGTTGGCAGCTTCAAATCTAGGTTAAAGACCAAGCTGTTTTCAGATGCTTTCTGTTAAATAATTAATATTTTTACATTTTTTATAATCTTTACTTTCTCTGCATGTTTTAAATTTACTTTAACTTTATTCTATTTTATTCTGCTAGTTTCTTTTTCTTTCTTTTTCTCCTTTTTCTTTTTGGCATTTTAATATTTTATTTCTACTATTGTTTAATTCTTATTATTTTCTTTTAATTATTTTAATTCTTTTAATTAATTATTTTAGAATAAAGATACAATTATTTTATGTAATTTTATTTCTCTATTGTTTACTGTTTTTGTTTTTACTTCTGTAAAGCACATTGAACTGCCATTGTGTATGAAATGTGCTATATAAATAAACTTGCCTTGCCTTGCCTAGTTGCCGATACGAGTCACGATGTAAGGTTACTAAAACCGAAAATGTAATTAAATAACACTTTAATTAAGAAATAAAGCAAGTTTAAAAATGACTTCAGTTCTCCTCTAAGCAAATGGGCTACAACAGCAGAAGACCACCTCGAGATCCACTTCACTCAGCCAAGAACAGGCATCTGTTCAGTAACATGTCCTGTTCTGTCCAGTAGGGTTGGGCAATGACATAATGTCTATCGTGAAATGTCACGATGGACGATGACACCCAGTGGCGAACTGTTACTATTAGAGCTGGGACTTGAGCTCAGCCAAAACTTAGCCAGACACCAAAAAAAAAAAAGCAACAGGGAAAAGGATTTTGTAAGGGATTAGCGGCAGGCTGCCAGGTCGCTCCATTACGTGTAGCTGTCGATGTTGATTTTGAAAGTAAGTTACAGAGGGAAATGAATACTTAAGTCTGAGTGAAAAATACTGTCGTGAGCGTGCAGCGTGGAAGAAGAGTCTGGAGACAGAAACCTTAGTTTCTTGGTTGTTAGCCTGTGCTACTTGCTCTTGATAGACAGCACTGGATCGACCCCTTTATTAGCATATTAGCATTCGCTAACACTACTGATGAACGCTACACGGGCTGGAAGGTGACTTCACTGCTCCGCTGACGGCGCTGACTCGCGGTTAAGCTCGCGTTGGCCTTCAAGCAGGCCTAGGGCGATACATTTTTGGTCCCTCCCACTATAAATCAAAATCTGATTGGTTAACCAGTCATCCGTCACTTCCTACATACACATACACTGCCATGGCCTTCTGTCCCGGCAATGAAGTCCTAACCAATGAGTGAGCAGCTCTAAACTCTTCTCAGCATAGAGACAACAAACAAAAAAAACCCAAAACAAAACACTGGATAACTCGATTTTAATGTTTTTAGGACAGTAACCCTTTAGCACATTTGACAGAAAATGAAGCCAAATTGGAATCAGAAGAGATTAATTATAATGAAATTATGAAAGAATGACAGCAATTAAAGAATGAAAGAAACTAAATATAACATTTGAAATGCTGATGTATTTGAGCCTTCTCTGAAGTCCTAGAAGACCCCCTCTGATGACGCCATTGATTCAGATTCTGCTTATTGATTCCCTGTTTCCATTCCAAATTGGTAAAACAAACAAAAAAGGGTCAAAATGTTTAAATAACAAAACGTAACTTTTGATCGTGTACTGCAATTCAGCTTTGACACTGTTGTGACTTTACCTAGTCATGCATGCTAGCTCATATTTAAACAAACAGCCATGCTGTTGTGTTGATTTGTGACGTAAATCACATAGACAGGTCCTGGCAGATAGCTACATACGTCCTTGCAGCACATACATAGCCCATGCTTGCAATAATAAAGGATTATTGCAGAACCGAAATTCAAAGGTTTCATGGGTAGTTCTTCGGTAATGGAATTACATTCACAGCAAAATGTGGTAAGTTTTTTTTTTTTAAGTTGCAGTGCTCAAGATAATGGGAGTAAATACAAATCTCACACTGTATGGGGTTTCTTTGCCCCTAAAAAAAAAAAAAGAGGCATAGAAAAATTGGCGATGTTTAACTCTGAATGCAAAATCTTTTACAAGGAAAGAAAAGTCAATAACGGAATTACGTCAGAAAAAGCTGAACTTTCATTTCCTAAAATTCAAACCAAGATTTCTCTGAAGTGACGTTGTCGTCACTAATCAGGGTTGTGATGATTTTTAAATATGATTTTCAGTCCATTTTGCCTTGGATTCCATACTTTAGCAAGATCACTGAGCCGACGAGTTAAAGCTAGACGGCCTTTTGATTTCATAAAACTGGTGAAAATTAGTTCCTTCTGAAATTTGGTCATTGTGATACATGTTTATTTCTGTAATATCTCACAAAATATCAGGCCTTTCTGTGGGTGGGAAGTTATTTAATTTGAGAAGATTAAAGCAAATAAATGTGCATGAAATCGCTTGTTTCGTGCAGCCAAACAGACAGAGGAAGTCCGTGTGTGTGTGCGCATGCGCAGGTTTACCTTTGACCATGCACTGACAGTTCCATCATTCCATCGCTAAACGAACAGCTGATCACACCGAGGTGCTCACTAACCGCCGATATTTATTAGTTTGGTCCTGCGTTTCCTTTCCTTCGTATATAACATAACGTTTTTTCTTCTCGCTTTCCGTTACTGTAGTCGGTCTTTCACATTTCATTCGCACACTCACGTCTTCCATTTTTCTCTAGGTTTCAAATTTGTATCCCACAATGCCTTGTGTGAATGGGGAAAGTCCACCACGTCACGCATAATGTAGTATCTTGTACTGGGTCATGGTGAAGCAGGAAAAAATAGTGGAGAATTTAGGGCCACATGGCTCTAAATTCATTAATTGTTCGATTTAAAAAAAACTAATAAAATTGGAAGTACGTGATTCAAATTCCGTAGCTTTCAGTCCATTGAACAAAAATAATTGGGTGTCGGGGAAAATTCTATTTATGACCTACACTTGAAAAATCCTGAAAGGCAGTCTACCTTTAAGGCAATTGTAATCATTTCATAATTCTGGCCTCTTTGCTGAAGAATTGCCCTTTTTTTAATATATAAATAAAAATACAGGTACCTGTTTCTTGGTATTTTGGATTCAGTTTAATTAGGGACGGAGGTTCTGTTCCCAAACCTAGCTATTATTACCTAATCAGAAAATTGAGATCAGAGAATTATTGGAAGTTGCAGTGTGTGTGTGTGTTTTTGTTTGTTTTGGGAGGGAAGAATCACAATGCTGAGCCCAACCTTACTGTCCAGATTAAGTGAACTTGCACCCAATGTAGCCTCACATTCCTGAATGATCAGGTGCGCAGGTATTCCTATTAAAATGGCCACCGCATGCATGTTATGCTCCTGGCAAACAAGAAAGGTGTATGAAATTTTGATTTGGCAAAGAAAAAAAAGGAACCATGGAACATTTTTTTTTTGTCGCTTCAGATATACAAACCTAAAGCGGGTCACCTTTTGACGTTCAGTGAATGAATCTTGGCGGCACGGTGGTGTAGTGGTTAGCGCTGTCGCCTCACAGCAAGAAGGTCCGGGTTCGAGCCCCGTGGCCGGCGAGGGCCTTTCTGTGTGGAGTTTGCATGTTCTCCCCGTGTCCGCGTGGGTTTCCTCCGGGTGCTCCGGTTTCCCCCACAGTCCAAAGACATGCAGGTTAGGTTAACTGGTGACTCTAAATTGAGCGTAGGTGTGAATGTGAGTGTGAATGGTTGTCTGTGTCTATGTGTCAGCCCTGTGATGACCTGGCGACTTGTCCAGGGTGTACCCCGCCTCTCACACAGTCAGCTGGGATAGGCTCCAGCTTGTCTGTGACCCTGTACAGAATAAGCAGCTACAGATAATGGATGGATGGATGAATCTTGCATTCACAGAATTTAAACGTGTCAAGTTCGTTTTCCTTCCCAATTCCTTTACATGGGCCGTAAACCAAACTACACTCAAACTAAAGCACTTAGTGCATAACCATGCTCTGTAATCATTAAAAATTGCAAAAAGACACAAATTACACCGTAGAATTTTCACTGAAACGCACACAAGTCTCTTTCATTCCAGGAAGAAAGGCTTTGGTTCTCAGAAAAGCTCTGACTTCCTTGGGTTTTTTTTCAACTGTTTGTGAAAAGCCTTTGGCTGAATAGAGACAATGCAACATGATCCATGAACAAGTACGTGAAGGCTTAAAAACGAACCTCAAAAATGCTGAAAAACACGTTCTATTATCAGCAGCACACTTCGTGTTTAAAAATAGGGGAAAGTGGGACAGCGCTTGTTAAGAAACACACACACACATGCTCACACTCACACACAAAAACAGGTTTTCTTCTTGTTTTTAGAAATAAAGTGCATGGACGCCGTTTGTTCTTCGTCCCTCTTTGAGGCTCCAAGAAGGATTCTGAATGACATGTTAAAAGAACAGAAACACGCAAGTGCATTTGCATAAAATGCAATTTTAAAATCTAACAAGTCCACGGTTTGAGCCACTTCTCATATGGTTGAGGATCAGTCTTCATAATATGTTCATGAAACACTGAAAAAAACGTGTGTGACGTTTGTTTACAACACTCACAGCTTCCCATCAGACATATTTGGTGAGATCTGTCCTGACATGATGTCCTCTGCTCAAGTCCTTTATCGTTTCTGTCGGGTTGCTGAAGACATGGAGAGATTTCTCAGGGTCAGTTCACTGCGTTGGGAACAGCCTCGGGAATCAGGGATGCGAAGAAGGTGGTGATGAACGACCAAGTGGAGGAGAGGAATCCCATGTTCACCCATCCCTCATCCTCCTCAGCATCATCATCATCCTCGTCGTCGTCGTCATCATCATCAGATCTCTCTCGCTGCACTTCCTCATCCTCACCTTCGTCTGCTGGCCGATCCTGAGTGAGGGAGTGAGGAGAGAGAGAGAGAGAGAGAGAGAGAGAGAGACGCAGACAGAGAGAGATGGGGAGCAAGGGAGAGATCATGATTGCAGTGTTTTGTTTTCACATTTTTGAGATATTGTTTAAAATGTTACTTTTCAAAGGGGGTGTACTCATTTACGCTGAGCACTGTACTTTAGATGAGTGCGTCAATAGTGGTAGATGATTAAAATAAGCACCATGTTGTTGGGATTGTTTGCATTTGGCTCATCCTGATTGTGATTGGCCGGTTCAGCGAGGTCCTGCAACTCGTTGTCCAGGTTAAAGGGTAACCAACCAGCCTGATGCCTGGAAACCAGTTTCACACACACACACACACACACACACACACACACACACACACACACACACACACACACACACACACAAGTCAGGCTGCATGTTATATTGCTTGTTATTACACGAGTAACAGTCATGAGCAGGTCCTGTACCAGTTCCATACCTGCGCTGGGTTTTGCTTCAGATCTAAGGGGCTAAATGAATAAATGTAAATGCAGACAGTGACTCACAGGTAGAGTAGCAGCATGGCTCCTGTTACCATGACGAATCGGCTGAAAGATGAATAGAAATAGACGAGGCTGAGGAGGACGACTGCTCGAGACGCTGCATATACCCAGTCCAGCCAATCACGGTTCAGATCCTCCTCGTTCAGCCCCGCCCCAACTGGATCATTCTGAGGGTTGTCACGGGCAACAACCTGCACCTCTCTGATAGGGGGAACTGGGGGTGCGGCTGACTGCTGGGATTGTCTGAGAGAGGTGACCCACGTTTGACTGACCGGGGGGGGGGGGTGATAGAGAGAGAGAGAGAGAGAGAGATGGACAGACAAATACAAAGTCAGAAAGACAGGCAGACCAAGACACAAATTAGAAAGAGAGAAGAGACAGAGAGGGCAGACAGACAGGCAGATAAAGAAAGACAAATAGAATGGGAGAGAAAGACAGGCAGCCAGAGGGACAAAGAGTGCACGTGCAAGAGAGAGCGAGAGAGAGAGGAGGAAGTGAGTGGGGGGGGGGGAGTGAGAGAGATAGGAGGGGGCAGAGACAGACATTCAAATGTCAAAAAGTGAGAGCGACAAAACCAGAGGAAGATACACACACACACAAGAGACGGAAGGGGAAGAAAGAAGGGGGGGGGGAGAGAGAGAGAGAGCGTGTGCTAGTCAGTGTGCAAGTCTGTAAAAATCCAACAAATGCATTGTCACATTATATGGCTGGAGCAGTGTGTGTGTGTGTGTGTGTACACAGATCTCACTAGGTCATGTGGCAGTGCCAGGTGTAGAGCTGCTGCCACCACAGCAGGGTGTGGGGGTTGTACATGGGGTAGTGTGGCGTGTTGATGTTCTGTTGTTGCTGGTTAAACCACTGAGTCCACGCTGACCTGCACACACACGCACGCACGCGCACACACACACACACACACACACCCTTATCATCCTGCCACACTCAGGGTCACTCTGACCATCACGCTTCTGGCTCGAGAAGTGCAGGGTTGCAGGAAAGTGATTCAGCGGCAACTCTAATGAGTCTCTAGAACTGTTTGGTCTGAAAGCGCTTTCCGTTCACGGCTCAGTGGATTCAGCCAGATGTTTACAGGAACTGTATTTCTGAGCAACGGGATTAAAAGTCGCATGGCCCAAGCTTTCTGGTTCATTAAATTATGTACAGTGTGAAACAAACAAATGAAATAGCAAAGAAAAAAAATTCTGTCTGATTTGAACTTAGGACACAGAAGAGACGACAAAGTAAAATAACAACAACCACCTATGTGATGATGGCTGGGCACTGGAGCTGGAACTAGAGCTCAGACTCAGTCTATCAGGAGCCTCTTCCAAGGAAGCAGATTGGACGTTGTCTCTAGGGGCGGGACTTCCAGAGCTGTTAGAGTTCTGCCAGGCAAACACAGACAAAATTAGCAAATTACAAAAACAACATCTGTTCAGCACTATTGCTTTGTCTCAGAAATGTTTCTCTGTAGTTGTTTTGCTTCTTGCCACCGTGAATGCGTGCTGTGTGAACTGCATGGGTGTGGGTTTGAATCTCACTGTCATCTGGTTGCTGCTGCCGTTTCTCCTGCGTGTGGCCGGTGAGGGGGGAGGGCTGCGTGAAGCACACACCAGATGCAACATGTGGAACTCATCCTGCTGTGGAGCAAAGCACACTATTACCGACTTCACACTCACACATGATTAGTCACAATCAAGAATTCAACATACACTCCCTGGCCACTTTATTAGGAACACCTGTACACCTGCTGTTTTATGCAATTCTTTAATCAGCCGATCCCTTGATGCATAAAATCATGCAAAGCCAAATGACTTAACGTTCACTTCTTCAAACATCAGAATGGGAAAAATTTGCGATCTCCAAGTGTGACTTTCTTTCACTGTGGGTGTTGGTTTGAGCATTTCAGAAACTGCTGATCTCCTGGGGTTCACACACACAACGGTCTCGAGAGTTTACACAGAATGGTGTGAAAAACAAAAAACATTGAGCTGAGTGACGGGCAGTTCTATGGGTGGAAACAAACGGCTTGTTGATAAGAGAGGTGTGAGGAAAATGGGCAGATTCAAGCTTTTTTGGCTAGGAAGGATATAGTAACTCATATAATCACTCTTTACAACCTTGGTGAGCAGAAAAGCATCTCAGCATGCAACAGCAGAAAACCACATTGGGTTCCACTCCTGCAGCCAAGAACAGGAATCTTAGAATCAAGAACAAGTTCTTGTTAAAGTGGCTGGCGAGTGTGTATCATATATACTCCACATGTATATGATATAATGGTGTACAGGAGCTACCTTTCTGAGCACATCCCGGAGCTTACAGTGATCCTGGAGGAGCTTCCCAGAGTACACCAACCTCTGATCCTTCGAGCGCTGTGAGGCACACCGAGAAAACACACAGAGACACACACACACACACTTCAGCTTTCAGGACAGGAACAGCAATTAAAATACTGAAGGTGTACAGTCAGGGCTCTACGTTAACTTTGAGACATGGTTGCCCATTCAGGCAACCATTTGTAGAAATCTGGTTGCCTGAACTCAGAACATGGTTGCCCAAATATTACATTTTTTTAATTTATTATTCAACCTTCTCAGACGCCGTCTGTATCAACAAGCATTGACACTAGCGCCCCGTGCGAGTAATGCGGTAATTTGGTATGTCCTTTACTACTTGATTATAGTCAGCCCCCCCAGGATTCCACGGGCCTTTTTTGTGATTGTTGCGGGCTAAAATGTCTGATGTTGCGGGGGGTTTTCCAAAAAATTGCGATGAAAGTTGTGGTGTTTTAAGGTTTTTGTTGCAATTATATTGCGGGAGGAAGTGAAAGTTGTGAGAAATTGTTGTGATTTTCTCTTTTTGTGATTAAAATTGAGTGATATGTTAAATATTAAGTTATTACTGAAAAACTATTGATTAAAAAAACAAAGACACTGAGAAATGGTCTCAAACATCTTTACCAAGATTAGCAGGACTACAAAAATGCAGAAAAATAGGCTTTACTTATCCAAATGCACCTGTTGGTTCAAAAGTTAAAGTGCAGAGAACCTCACAGCACAACATGAAGTTACCTTAAAATATAATATAAATGCCTCAGCTTTCATGTAAGAAAAAAAGAAACTATTAATACTAGTACTGTGTGCAGGCAGTCTCTCCTGAAGACTAAATTAAACAATAATTATAAACTAATAAAATAAATGGCTCAGGCTTCATAGAAGAAAAAAAAACACAATTTGAACAGAATCTCACAGTATGATGCTGAAGCTGCCTAAACAATGGAAAATAAAATACCATTTTGGCAAAAATGTTGGCATCCATTAATTTCTTGTATTAAGTAAAAAAATAAAAAAGTGCACACAGTCCTTCACTGTAAACATAACACACTTTCAGTAACAGAATTTAAGCCTACAGAAACACTGACTCGCACATGCTGCTTCTCTTGAACGTATACACGGAAGTAAGGCGGAAGGTAGTTTGTCGACGTCACCTCAAGACGACGCCAACGATTGATCAAATTTGCGGGAAAGTTGCGGTGATTGGATATAATTGCAACACCGCCCTGAATTCGCGGGGATTGGTTGAATTTGCGTTGAAGTTGCAAATCGCAACATCACGAAATCCTGGAGGGTCTGAATAGAACACTGAATATGCACTACGCGATAATTATTAGCAATGGGAAACTGAATTGTGAGCCCGCGATGTGCAAATGTGAATTCCGCTAGTTGTTGAACATCCCGTAATGATAACATGGACGCGGTCTTTCCAAGTCAAACAATCGCAAATCGTGATGGAATTTCATCATAATATGAATGAATAAACATCGTTTTTCACATAAGTTGACATATTTGGGTAGTTGCCCGATCGGGCAAGCATTTGTGAGAGTCTGGTTGTCCGAATCTATTGAATGGTTGCCCCGGGCAATCGGGCTACTGTTAATGTCGAGCCCTGACAGTATGTTTGTATGACAAGCATACAAAGTGAGGAGAAGAATATATTCGGTAGGCATGAAATGATTTACCTAATTCACGATTTGATTTGAGTCACGATATTTGGTTCACAATTCGTTTTTCCCATAATACTTTTGATAGATAAATAAATAAAATTTTATGAAAAAAAGCAAAATTTATTTTCCTATTCTTTGTCCACTTAAATATTCCTTTGGTTAAAAAAAAAAAAAAAAAAAAAAAAAAAAAAAAGTGTTTCATTTTCTCAAAACCAACAGTAAATATTTACCCACATTTGTAAAGGCTGAAGTAAAATATAATAGCCTATTAACTAAAATATCCATTTTATCAAAAATGAAAAAGATTATAAATGGGCCTTTTCTTAATAAACTTATGAACATTTGTACTGCCTCCATTTGCTTCTCTTTTCTTTATCTTTCAGCAGTCTGTAAAAAGAGAGCTCTGATTTATTGTTAAATCTATTTCTACAGTCAATCACACACACACACACACACACACACACACACACACACACACACACACCTTTCCCATTTTAGAGCTGTTTTTTGTGCGTTTTTGCAGCATTAGAGCCATGTTACTTCCACCTAAGGTGAAGTCATGTGTATTCTTGTGTACACCTACAAAAAAAACTAAGATTACGCATCCTTATAACAATAATAATAATAAATTTAATCACCTTGAATCAAATTTGCATTGGGATTTATTGCTGCACGATATATTGTTGCAGATCTAATATTTCGACTCCATTGTTTAAGCCACTTAATCTTTTTCTTATTACTATATTAACAGCATTCTACCTGCAAAATATCACTTTGGCGTCTATGAGTTTAAGACTGTAACTGTATCCTGGAACTGGGACAAAGATCACTTCCCTCTATAGTGCATATGAGTGATGTACTACAACCCCAAATCAGAAAAGGTTGGCATGGTGTGGAAAATGCAAACAGAATGAAGAAAGCACTGATTTCAAAATTTGCTTTGACTTGTATTTCATTGCAGACAGAATGAACCAAAGATATTTCATGTTTTTTTTTTTCTGTTCAACTTCATTTCATTTGTTAATATACATCCATTCCGGCATTTCTGCCCTGCAACAAATTCCAATAAAAGTTGTCACGGGGGAAATTTTGGGCTAGTAATGAGGTAAAGCAATTAAATAATGTGATTTGAGACAGGTGATGCCAACAGGTGACTGTAATCATGACTTGGTACAAAATCAGTAGCCAGGAAAAGCTTAGTCTTTAAGGAGTAATGATGGGTTGAGGATCTCCAGTTTGTCAACAAATGCATGAGAAAAATTTACTGAAATGTTTAAAAACAATGTTTCTCAAAGAAAGATATGAAGGGATTTGGATATTTCACCATCTACGGTGCATATCGTTAAACGAGTCAAGGAATCTGGAGGAATTTCAGTGCGTAAAGGGCAAGGGCCCAAACCTAATCTGAACACCCGTGATCTCTGATCCCTCAGACGGCACTGTATCAAGAACCGTCATTCATCTATAGCGGATATAACCACATGGGCTCAGGATTACTTTGGTAAACCTTTGTCAAGCTCCACAACACAGAGTTACATCCACAAACACCAGTTAAAATTTTACTGTGCCAAAAGGAAGCCTTATGTTAATTGTGTCCAGAAGCGCTGTTGACTTCTCTGGGCTCGGAGGCATCTGGGATGAACCATCACTCAGTGGAAACTTGTACTGTGGTCAGATGAATCAGTATTACAGGTCTTTTTTTTTTTGGAAGAAATGGACACCATGTACTCCAGACTAAAGACGAAACAAGTCCAAAAGCCAGTGTGTGTCATGGTATGGTGTTGTGTCAGTGCCCTTGGTAAAGGTAACTTACACTTCTATGATGGAGCATTTATGCAGAAAAATACACTGAGGTTTTGGAGCAACATATGCTGCCTTCAAGATGACATCTTTTCCAGGGAGATTTCAACAAGATCACATTCTGAACACATTACAAAGGTGTGGCTGTGAAAGAAGAGGACATGTCCCCTCTGTCCTCAATAGAGAATGTGTGGAAATTCGTAAGCAAAAAATACGATGACGACCCCATACTGTTCCACACCTTAAGACCTGTTTGCAGGAAAAATGGGACAAAAATACCACCTGAAACCCTTCATCACTTGGTGTCTTCGGTCCCTAAACATCTTCTAAGTATTGTGAGAAGGAATGGCAGCATTTCAAAGTGGTAAATGCTCTACTGTCCTAACGTTTTTGAAATGTGTTACAAGAATCAAAACAGAAACATTTATTTTTAAAAAATAAGAAAATTCATGAGGTAAAACATCAAATAATGTGTTGATGTATTGTTTCGAGTGCAATACAGGTCAAAGATTATTTACAAATCATTGTTTTCAGTTTTAACTTTAACATACCGTCCCAACTTTTTCTGATTTGGGGCTGCAGATGCTCAAAAGCTTTACACTTCAAGCATCATCATGACTTAATTACTGAATATCAAGTCATGTAATATTTTTATTCCTCAACAGGCTTCTGTACTGATAAATGTCACAGAATGATAGATATGAGACAGAGAGAGAGAGAGAGAGAGAGAGAGAGAGAGATGCAGCAAAACAGACAGATATACAGAGAGTGATGTAGAAAGACAGCTACAGCAAGACAGTCAGATATACAGAGGAAGAGAGTCAGGGAGAGAGAGCGTGATACAGAAAGAGATGCAGCAAGACAGATGGATATACACAGAGAGAGAGAGAGAGAGAGAGAGATGCAGCAAGACAAAAATATACAGAGAAACAGACAGAGGATGTAATACAGAAAGAGAGATACAGCAAGACAGACATATATACAGAGAGACAGATGGAGAGAGAGAGAGAGAGAGAGAGAGAGAGAGAGAGAAAGCGCCAGCTACTCAGATATACAGAGAGAGAGAGGTACAGCAAGACAGATATATATATATGAGTGATTCCACGCTTATGGGTACTGAAATGGGGACATGAACTTATTTTTAAAAATTCACCTAAAACCATTTCTTTTTTTTACCATCAGGTCACAAAACATGTAATCTTTAATGAATGATATGTTAAAAGATAACTTTAATTTTCTGAGATGTAATAAAAACATATTTATATGCCAAAGTCAGAACGTAACAGAAGTGTTGTGGACATATATATTCTCAATTTTAACAATGTAGAATTACTTTTTGAAACATAGGAAGGTGATGTTTTAGCAAATATAATTAATAAACATGTGTAGTAGAATAAACATACACATTCTTTCAATAAGATTAACATGGTATAGAGCTAGATTGTAATTAATTTGTAACAGATGCGAGATGGACAATCGTAACAGAAGTAATGTAACAGACATCATTTTGGAACTCATAGGCTTGACTTTGGCATATAAATATGTTTTTATTACATCTCAGAAAATTAAAGTTATCTTTTAACATATCATTCATTAAAGATTACATGTTTTGTGACCTGATGGTAAAAAAAGAAATGGTTTTAGGTGAATAAGTTCATGTCCCCATTTCAGTACCCATAAGTGTGGAATCACTCATATATATGAGAGAGAGAGAAAGAAAGAAAGAGAGAGAGGGGGGTACAGCAAGACAGATATACAGAGAGAGAGAGAGAGAGAGAGAGAGAGAGAGAGAGAGAGAGAAGCGCCAGCAAGACAGAGAGAGGTACAGCAAGACAGATATACAGAGAGACACACACACACACAGAGAAAGAGAGACAGCAAGACAGAGAGACAGCAAGACAGACAGATATACAGACAGAGAGAGAGAGACAGCAAGAGGGGGCGGCACGGTGGTGTAGTGGTTAGCGCTGTCGCCTCACAGCAAGAAGGTCCGGGTTCGAGCCCCGTGGCCGGCGAGGGCCTTTCTGTGTGGAGTTTGCATGTTGTCCGCGTGGGTTTCCTCCGGGTGCTCCAGTTTCCCCCACAGTCCAAAGACATGCAGGTTAGGTTAACTGGTGACTCTAAATTGACCGTAGGTGTGAATGTGAGTGTGAATGGTTGTCTGTGTCTATGTGTCAGCCCTGTGATGACCTGGCGACTTGTCCAGGGTGTACCCTGCCTTTCGCCCGTAGTCAGCTGGGATAGGCTCCAGCTTGCCTGCGACCCTGTAGAACAGGATAAAGTGGCTACAGATAATGACATGAGATAAGACAGACAGATATACAGAGAGAGAGAGAGAGAGACAGCAAGACAGATAGATATACAGAGAGAGAGAGAGAGAGACAGATAGATATAAAGAGAAACAGACAGAGCGAGAGAGAGGTACAAGAAGCCAGTCACTCTTGTTGTGTCCATATTTATGTATTTCATAACTAACTTTCACAAGTGATCTCTCAAAATCCTATTCTGGGGCCGTGTGTGTGTGTGTGTGCACATCAGTGAACAACACGAAGTTCATTTCAGGCCTGCTGTGACTTGTTTTTCTCATGTCTTCTCCTTCAGTCTTATCTCCTTCATCCTGGATATCAGGACAAGTGGCTACAATATAAGCAAGGCTGTTTGTTTACCACCCCTCCAGCTTACATAACCAAAGCCACAGGCTGGGTTTACTCTTAAGGCTGAAACAGACCGCTGTTCTGCGACTTCCATCCACCAGAAACCAACATCACGCATGCTGAGGTACCTGACTACAGGCTTCCTTCCATCGGAAGAAATGGTTTCTATTCGCGCCACAGCACTTGGAATAACATTCGAAAATAACTCCCTCAGATAGTCGGTCATCTCCAGTACAAGTGCAGTTTCAACTAATTAATCAGAATATTTGAATATTTCCCCCCCTCCAGGACATGTTCACTCACAGGTTTGCTGGGATAAACGTTGGAAAGGTGGCTCTTCAGTTTCTCCACCGTCCAGTTGAGGAAGCAGCTGATGGTTTGGTCGTCGTACTTCTGATCAGGAGCTTTAATGACCAGGACCACTGGGCTATCCACCACCCTCTGCTCCATCTCTCGCTCGTACACGTGTGTAAAGCGTCACTATAATACTCGTCTCCGCTTAGCTGCTTATCTAGAAAGGTGATAAACAAATTATTAATTTAATCCATTCAACTCCACATGCTTTGGGCTGTAAAAACAGTCAGTTCACATATTTTTGATAAACCTGCCATCCCTAGTATCACAAACAAAACTGGAGAGACTGCAAAGATCTAATTAAACACTCTTTTTCATGTGTGTGTTGCACTATACGCCTAATTTTGTACACAGGATCATACAGTGGTGCTTGAAAGTTTGTGAACCCTTCCGAATTTTCTACATTTCTGCATAAATGACCTCC
Source organism: Neoarius graeffei (assembly GCF_027579695.1). Taxonomy (NCBI): domain Eukaryota; kingdom Metazoa; phylum Chordata; class Actinopteri; order Siluriformes; family Ariidae; genus Neoarius; species Neoarius graeffei. The sequence continues at coordinate 101,511,838 of NC_083570.1, forward strand.
AATGTCAGGATTTTCACACAAGCCCCCTGAAAGGAGATAAAGAGAACCCAATTAAACAAATGAGAAAAAAATATAGTTGGTCATTTATTTATTGAGGAAAATGATCCATTAGAACATACTTTTGCCACTCAGAGGTGTGTGTACCCCTTGGGTTAGCAGTTAATCTGGAGGTGAAATTGGAGCTGGGTGTTTTCAATCAACAGGTTAACAATGGGGTGTGAGTGTGTTACAGTGGTGCTTGAAAGTTTGTGAACCCTTTAGAATTTTCTATATTTGTGCATAAATATGACTTAAAACATTGTCAGATTTCCACACAAGTCCTAAAGGTAGATCAAGAGAACCCAATTAAACAAATGCGACAAAAATATTATACTTGGTCATTTATTTATTGAGAAAAATGATCCAATATTACATATCTGTGAGTGGCAAAAGTATGTGAACCTCTAGGATTAGCAGTTAATTTGAAGGTGAAATTAGAGTCAGGTGTTTTCAATCAATGGGATGACAATCAGGTGTGAGTGGGAATCCTGTTTTATTTAAAGAACAGGGATCTATCAAAGTCTGATCTTCACAACACATGTTTGTGGAAGTGTATCATGGCATGAACAAAGGAGATTTCTGAGGACCTCAGAAAAAGCGTTGTTGATGCTCATCAGGCTGGAAAAGGTTACAAAACCATCTCTAAAGAGTTTGGACTCCACCAATCCACAGTCAGACAGATTGTGTACAAACGGAGGAAATTCAAGACCATTGTTTACCTCCCCAGGAGTGGTCGACCAACAAAGATCACTCCAAGAGCAAGGCGTGTAATAGTCGGTGAGGTCACAAAGGACCCCAGGGTAACTTCTAAACAACTGAAGGCCTCTCTCACATCGGCTAATGTTAATGTTCATGAGTCCACCATCAGGAGAACACTGAACAACAATGGTGTGCATAGCAGGGTTGCAAAGGGAAAGCCACTGCTCTCCAAAAAGAACATTGTTGCTCATCTGCAGTTTGCTAAAGCTCACATGGAGAAGCCAGAAGGCTATTGAAAAAATATTTTGTGGACGGATGAGACTAAAATAGAAATCTTTGGTTTAAATGAGAAGCATTATGTTTGGAGAAAGGAAAACACTGCATTCCAGCATAAGAACCTTATCCCATCTGTGAAACACGGTGGTGGTAGTATCATGGTTTGGGCCTTTTTTGCTGAATCTGGGCCAGAACGGCTTGCCATCATTGATGGAACAATGAATTCTGAATTATACCAGCAAATTCTAAAGGAAAATGTCAGGACATCTGTCCATGAACTGAATCTCAAGAGAAGGTGGGTCATGCAGCAAGACAATGACCCTAAGCACACAAGTCGTTCTACCAAAGAATGGTTAAAGAAGAATAAAGTTAATGTTTTGGAATGGCCAAGTCAAAGTCTTGACCTTAATCCAATCAAAATGTTGTGGAAGGACCTGAAGCGAGCAGTTCATGTGAGGAAACCCACCAACATCCCAGAGTTGAAGCTGTTCCGTATGGAGGAATGGGCTAAAATTCCTCCAAGCCGGTGTGCGGGACTGATCAACAGTTACAGGAAACATTTAGTTGCAGTTATTGCTGCACAAGGGGGTCACACCAGATACTGAAAGCAAAGGTTCACATACTTTTGCCACTCACAGATATGTAATATTTGGATCATTTTCCTCAATAAATAAATGACCAAGTATAATATTTTTGTCTCATTTGTTTAACTGGGTTCTCTTTATCTACTTTTAGGACTTGTGTGAAAATCTGATGATGTTTTAGGTCATATTTATGCAGAAATATAGAAAATTCTAAAGGGTTCACAAACTTTCAAGCACCACTGTATTTCATTACATTACAGGCATTTAGCAGATGCTCTTATCCAGAGTGACTTACAACATACCCAGAGCAACCTGGGGAGCAGTTAGGGGTTAGGTGCCTTGCTCAAGGGCACTTCAGGCAATTCCCTGGACCAGCAGGAATGAATCGGTGACCTTATGGTCCCAAAGCTGCTTCTCTAACCATTAGGTCATGGCTTCCCCATGTTTGTCCTGTTTTATTTAAAGAACAGAGATTTATAAAAAGGAGTCCGATCTTTACAACTTTAGTCCTGGGTATGACTTTAAACTGCAACCGGTGGTGAGTCTCAGGTCCAGGTAGACTTGAGTACTGGTGAAAGTGGAGTTACCCTTTAATCACCATTGCTCCCAGGTCTGCTCTGACCCGGAGTGGTAGCACCTGCCTGGGTTCCAGCTATGGGTTAAATAGTACATCATTAATAGGGTGCTGGCAGCAGGGCGCTTTTCAGTGCAATGTGGCAGATGAACCCAACAGAGTCAATGGCACACCACCAGATGGCATGCAGAAGAGCCACTCACATGGCCAACAAATGGCATCATTCGGCAAGTCAGCTGTCACTGTGGGGCAACTTCCGTACTAGGGATGTTAACCGATGACCGTATGACCGGTGGTTGACCGAATCAACGTCAACCGGTTAATTTTTTTGGTTGTCAGTTAAAAAAAAAAAAAAAATCAATCGTTTTGAAGCTGCCGATTTTAGAGTGGATAGCTGACAAATCAGAAACATCCATTCAGTCATGTCCCGCCCAGCTGCCACTCGGTGAAAGAAAAGTGTAGACACCGGCTTTTTAGCTTACGAATTACTATTTTTATTTTTTTTTTTAATTATTAGAAGGCACATGGAGTTTAGTCCTGCCTTGGCCAGTGCATTCTGAAAGTATGTTTCGGTCTGTAGCCAACAATGCATGTTATTGCAGATCAGATCTCTCCACACAAACTAAAGGCGCAGATGCCGACTTTTTTTTTTTTTAAATCGTGCAGATCTGTTTTTTTTTTTTGGGGGGGGGGGGGGGGGGGGGGCGGCGGCGTTGGAGTGTCCGATTGTAATTTCAAGGTGGATTCTGTATTAAAATTACTAAATAGGCGGGTGCCGTTGCAGTCCATGAGGCATGGGGGGTGTGAAAGGAGGGCAGTGGATCGGGGGGCTGCGCGCGTTTGCGCGGAAGCTGCACAATCAGTAGATCAGAATGCGCACATTAAATTTTGCGCGGGCGCGCGGCTTTCTGATTTGCTGTTTTCTTCTCGTGCTTGTACTTCCTGTGTTTCGTGGACTGTGGCGGCATTTGCTTATATGCAGAATTTGCTTTGATGAAGTTGTGGTCGGACGCTCCAACGCCCCCCCCCTTGGGAAAGGAAGGTCGGATCTGCGCGATTCAGCCGTGGAGAGGGCGGTATCCGCCAAAAGGCGCGCCGTTTGCATCCCCTGTAATAATTCCAATTCTAGAATTTTAAACTCATAGGTTAACCGACTTTAACCGGCTAATGAGGCTCGGTGGTCGGTCAAGATTTTTTTTAGTTTTCGCCATCCCTATTCCGTACCCATCAAGTCTGTGGCACTTTTGTGCACCACTTGGCATCAGGTCTGGAGGTCCAGAGACACAACACGATGGGGGCACGACGTCGTTTGTCCTACCTTACTGTGCAAGACACTTTGTTAGGAGAGAAGTATCGTATGCGAGAGCTCACGAGGCCAGATATTCCGTGGCGGTTTGGCTGGGCCTTTCGTACCACCACTGCGGGCGACTGTTGCTTTGGTGCAGGCCTCATGGCCCATCTGCGTTTCTGCACATCCTAATGAAGCAGTCATCACTGGCTGTCCATTGCTAGCAACGCTGATCATTTGTGAAGGTGCATCATGGCATGGACAAAGGAGATTCCTGAGGACCTCAGAAAGAGTTGCTGATGCTCATCAGGCTGGTTTTGTAATCTTTTCCATCGGTAAAGAGAGTCTGGACTCCACCAATCCACAGACAGACAGATGGAGGAAGTTCAAGATCACTGTTCTCCTCCCCAGGAGTGACTGACCAACAAAGACCACTCCAAGAGCAGGGTGTGTAATAGTCCGTGAGGTCACAAAGGAACCCAGGGTCATTTTAAGCAACAAAAGACCTTTCCCCACATTTGTTAATATTCATGTTCAAGAGTCCACCATTAGAGAGAAGTTGAACAACAATGACATTCATGGCATGGTCGTAAGGAGAAAGCTACTGCCCTCCAAAAAGAACCTTGTACAGTTTGCTGAAGATCATATGGACAAGCCAGAAGGTTATTGGAAAAAATGTTGTTGATGTGAGACCAAAACAGAAATTTTTGGTTGAAATGAGAAGTTTGGAGAAAGGAAAGCACTGCATTCCAGTATAAGAACCTTATCCCATCTGTGAAACATGGTGGTGGTAGTATCATGGTTTGGACCCGTTTTACTGGCTCTGGCCCTGGAGAGCTTGCCATCGTTAATCAAACAATTAATTCTGAAATATTCCAGCAAATTCTAAAGGAAAATTTCAGGACATCTGTCCATGAACTGAGTCTCAAGAGAAAGTGGGTCATGCAGCAAGACAATGACCCTAAGCACACAAATCATTCTGCTAAAGAATGGTTAAAGACGAATACAATTAATGTTTTGGAATGGCCAAGTCAAAGTCCTGACCTTAACCCAATACGTGCTGAAAAGCACTGATGTCAAGGTTCTTTATTGTCTTTTGCATGTTTCACATGTAAACGAAATTTGTGCCTCAGGGCCAGCAGCGTATGTAAATACAAGAATTAAAATAAAAAATAGAATAGGAAAAAAATAAAAATAGTGCAACCGCGATTAAAAAAAAAAAGTGTTCAGGTGAACAGTAAAAACTTCAGTATGTGCAAAAATGCAAAATGGGGGGGGGCAGCATCAGAGCTTAGACTTGGTGTTCATTAGTCTCACAGCTTCTGGGAAGAAGCTGCACTGGAGCCTTGATGTTTTGGCCCTGATGCTGCAGAGTCTTTTTCCTGAGGGGAGGAGGCTGAATAGTCTGTGTGCTGGGTGAGTGGAGTCACCCATGACATGGGCCGCTCTGCTCCTGCACCAGCTGTTGTAGATGTCTTCTATGGACGGCAGGCTGCAATGGGTGATCTTCTGTGCTGTGCACACCACCCTCTGCAGAGCCTTCCTGTCCACAGCTGAGCAGTTTCCATACCAGGAGGTGATGGAGGAGGTTAGTGTGCTCTCCACCACACACCTGTAGAAGGCTCCCAGGACCGCAGAGCTCAGTCTGGCCTGCCTTAGCCTCCTCAAAAAGTAGAGGTGTTGGTGGGTCTTCTTGACCACGCTGGCTGTGTTCATGGTCCACTTCAAGTCGCTAGAGATGTAGACCCCCAGGTACTTGATACTGTGGACCATCTCTACAGCTTCTCCTCATATATGGGGGGGAGGGGGCATAGTCACCTCTCCTGAAGTCCACAACCATCTCCTTTGTTTTTCCCACATTGATGCAGAGATTGTTGTCCCTGCACCAATCCAGCAGGTCCTCCACCTCCTGCCTGTACGCTGACTCGTTGCTGTGGGATATCTGTCCCACCATCGCTGTGTCGTCCGCAAACTTCACAATACGACTGCCCGGATGTTTTGCGGAGCAGTCGTATGTGAGCAGCGTGTAGAGCAGGGGGCTAAGGACGCAACCCTGGGGGCAGCCGGTGTTGAGGATGATGGTAGAAGAGACGCCATGGATCCTCACAGTCTGTGGCCTGTGTGTCAGGAAATCCAGTACCCAGTTGCAGAGGGACGGTGGTAATCCAAGCGGCAGTAGTTTGTTGACTAAAGTCTGTGGATCAATCGTGCTGAATGCCAAGCTAAAGTCCAGGAAGAACAGCCTCACGTAGGTGTCTCTGCTCTCCAGGTGGGTGAGAGCAGAGTGGACGACAGATGAGATTGCGTCCTCTACAGACCTGTTCCTTCTGTATGCGTACTGGTCTGGGTCCACATTTATGTCCACCTTCTCCTTAACATGGTTCATAACCAGGCGTTCGAAGCATTTCATGACTATCGGGGTGAGAGCCACCGGTCGATAGTCGTTCATACTCCTCACTGCTGCACACTTGGGCACTGGAACGATGGAAGATGTCTTCAGACACACTGGCACCACAACCTGGGAGAAGGATGTGTTAAAGATGTCTGTCCACACCTCAGTGAGCTCATGTGCGCAGGCCTTCAGGACCCTCCCCGGGATGGTGTCTGGTCCTGCTGCCTTGAGGGGGTTGACACGCTGCAGAGTCCTCCTCACGTTGTCTGCTGACAGGCTGAATGATGGTAGCTCACCCTCTGGGATAGTGAGCCTGGGGCGGGTAGGGGGGGGGTCAGGGGGTTCAAAACGGGCTTAGAAGGCGTTGAGGGCGTCTGGCAGGGATGGGCCCCAAGGACACTCAGCGTTCTTCCTGTTGTAGCCTGTGATTGCCTTTATGCCCTACCACATGCTCCGAGGGTCGCTGGATGCAAAGTGGCCCTGGATTTTGTCAGCATGTGCTCTTTTTGCCCGTGTCACATCCGCTTGGAGGTCCCTCCTCGCCACTCTCAGTGCCAGTGCATCACCAGACCTGAAAGCTGTGTCACGTGCTCTCAGGAAATGCTGAACCTCACCATCCATCCATGGCTTCTGGTTGGGACGTATGGTGATGTTCTTGGTGGTGGTGACATCACTGACGCGTTTCTGGATGAAGCTGGAGATGGCCGAGGTGTACTCCTCCAGATCTACACCTTCACCAGTGGTGAAGTGTGTAGTGCTGGGCCACACAGTGATGGTCTTCTGTGTTGGCCAGTTGTTTTCAGCACAAGTTGATGGGCAGGGACCAGCAGGATGGAAATGTGATCAGAGAAGCCCAGGTGGGGCCGTGGCACCGCAGCATACGCACCCCGCTGGCTGGTGTAGACCCGGTCCAGAGTATTGCCTCCCCTGGTTGCAATGCCTATGTTCTTGTAAAACTGGGGCAGGCAGTCTCTCAGGCAAGCGTGATTAAAGTCCCCAGCAATCACAAAAAACGCCTCTGGGTGTTGATCCTGCAGCTTGCTGATGTGCGCGTGCAGCTCCGTCAACGCTATGCGCGCTCGGAGGAATGTAAACAATCACCAGCAGCACTACCATAAACTCCCAAGGCAGGTCATGCGGGCGACACTTTAGCAGCATAAACGCCACATATTCAGAGCAATGCTGGCTTACCAGGACGCAGTTTGTGCACCAGTTCTTGTTGATTTAAGCACAGAGTCCTCCATCATGGCTTTTCCCTGACAGCTGATCGTGGTTGGCGCAGAAGAAAAGTAGTCCGTCCAGGTGGTACACAGAGTCTGGCATGTTGTCGTTCAGCCAGGTCTCGGTGAGCAGGAAAGCACAGCAATTCCTCATCTCCTTGTGGAAGTTCAGTCTCAGCCTAAACAGGTCGATCTTGTTGTCCAGAAAGTGGACGTTAGACAGGAACAGAGTTGGAAGAGCGGGTCTGTTGTTAGCCCTTAGCCTAGCTGGCAGGCCAGCTCTCTTCCCCCTCTTCTGCCTTCGGGCGCACTGTTGTCTCCTTGCATGCTGCTGCTTTGTTTTCCTTCGTCCACTCTCCTTTAGCAGCCCAAAACGTCCCAACACTGCCTTGACATCTGGTTTCAGTCCCACATTCAGGTTCCCCAGAATAAACAGATCCTGTGCGCTGTATTTCAGCCTCAGTTTGTTGCACGAGTTAATAGAAAAGATAGGAAGGGGTCGTACGCTAACCGGAAGCCGAGAAGCCACTGCACCACTGCGTACCGCCATCTT